>NC_085019.1:7424938-7594678 GCF_963692335.1 Osmerus eperlanus
CTTTGCCCTTTTTCTGGGACGCACCGATGGGAGACTGGGGCCCGGGGAGGAGAGGAGAGGAGGGAGGGAGGGAGGGAGGGAGGGAGGGAGGGAGGGAGGAGGGAGGGAGGGAGGGAGAAGCATGAGGAGATCAGCAATGGGCTGGAAAATCGTAATTTCCTGTTCTTAAGATTGTAAGCAGTGATTAAACCGTGGAAGCACCTCAAGAGGGGAGAAGGTGACACGAGAGAACACGTATTCACAGACAGATTCAGCAAGGCTTGAACAGCAGTACAAACAAACCAACACTGTGGGGAGGAGCGCTGGCTGAAACAGAGGAATCAGCGGCTCCCCATCGCCTTCATTATTCATTACCGTTTGTGTTTGAGTTTGAGGGGAGCTGCATGAAACACAACAAACACACACACACACACATGAGCCACCCTGTGGATTCAACTGTACCTCAGCCCCTCGTCTCGCCTCGCTACAGGAGAGGACACTCGAAGGGGAGGAGTAGAGGTGGGGCATGAACAGAGCGGGGCTGGAACCGACGGGAGACTCTGGACCCCTGTGGAGTAACGTCAACGAGGAACAAAATGAAAGATTTAACGTCCTGGCCTACTTACAGCAAAAACAGCCAAGCTTTGGCTTGTTCTTTAAACCGGTTTTAGTTCAATATTTAATGCTGGCATATGGTCACACACAATTCTAAACTACGCCCCGCTTTCCCTTTTCTTTCTCGAATTCTCTTCTCTCTCTCTCCCTCCTCCCCTGTCCGAACCTCTCTCGCAGTCCTGTTTCTCTCTCTATCTTTCACTGTCCCTCCTATCTCTCTCTCTCGCTCTCTCTTCTTCTGTCTCTCTTTTTTTCTCTCTCTCCTCCTCTCTCTCCCCTCTGTTTCTCTCTCTGTGTTGTGCTGGGGTTTTGATGAAGCCATCTGTACTAGTGCAGAGTGGTAATGATTAAAGTACTGAACAGTGTATTACTAGGCCAGGAAGTGGACAGACTGTTGATGATAGGTCACACACTGCCAGTTGGAACCCAACCTTGATGTATTACACTGTGCAATGCTGTGATTTTTAATCTGCTGCTTAGAAGAACTACTGTGCCAATTTTGTTTACTTCGTCCATGGAATTTCAGAAGGAAACAAAAGAATCACAACTTTTTAAATCTCTCCTGGCCAATACTAAAGATATTTAATATCTGCTCAATACTATTTTAGCTCCCAGAATACAAAGGGGCTTTACATTTACATTAGTCATTTAGCAGACGCTCTTATCCAGAGCGACTTACAGTAAGTACAGGGACATTCCCCCCGAGGCAAGTAGGGTGAAATGCCTTGCCCAAGGACACAACATCATTTGGTTGGCATAGCCGGGAATCGAACTAGCAACCTTCTGATTACTAGCCCGATTCCCTCACCACTCAGCCATCTGACTCCCGACTCCCGGCTTTGTGTGTGTGTGGGGGGGGGGGGGTGAGTGTGTGTTTGTGTGTGTGTGAATGAGAGAGAGAGAGCAGGGTGTAGCAATTTGAGAGTCAGAACAAAGTAATAGCATTTCTATTCTTGTGGCGCCGACTCTATAAAAATAAGAAAATCAATTTGCAGTGCAAATAACTACAACTACATCCGGCCATAATGACGACTGGGATTTTATCCCAGATGCAACACAGGAACAACTTTTCACCAGTCATTAGCGGATTAATTAATCATGTAGGGACTGTTTATGCGGTCAGAAAATCGATAGGTACATTGTGTCTGTCCATGTTGCGGCACGGCCTGGTTCCTGTCCCTTTTACACCCCCTGCCATTTCACCTGGATTATCCTGCCAAAACCCTACACACCTGCCGCCCATTACCTCATCATCCTGCCTACTTCAACCCGGCTTTCCAACCACTCCTCGTCAGATCGTTGTCACAGCTACTGTGGTAGTATGCGCTTTTGACCCTCAAGCATTGCTTGATTCGCTTGCCTTTTGTAACCAGTTTTTCTTTGTGCCCAGGATCATCATCCGAGAACCCAGTCCCTGTCTGCCTGCTGACCCGCTGATTCATCTAACCAGACCAGAACTCAGGACTACATCCAATAAAACCCTTACTTGTATCTGTGCTGCGTTTGGGTCCACTCTGTACCACACCGTAACAGTCCAGAGTTATTCAAGCTAATGAAGCAGGTCCCATCAGCTTACCAGGAGACTTTGAGGATGGAGGAGTAGCGAAAGGAATATTCTAGATGCAATAGGTCATCCTTCTGTGCAGTCTGTTCATCAGCAGTAGAAAAGGAAGACAAGAGATGAGAAGAACAGTGAAGAGGCAGTGAAGAGAGGCTGATGAAATGATTACAAGCTTCGTAAAGAAATGAAAGAACTGGACTCCAAGCAAAAGCCCATAATGGTGAATGTTATGCTCATTTCCCTGCTTTTCAACTCGAATGGTGAGAACAAATATTGCACAACTACAAGAGAGCCAATGAGCAATCAAACATTCTCTCGCTTTCCACATGCATCTATTAGACTCTCTCTCTCTCTCTCTCTCTCTCTTCTCTCTCTCTCTCTCTCTCTCTCTCTCTCTCTCCTCTCTCTCTCTCTCTCTCTCTCTCTCTCTCTCTCTCTCTCTCTCTCTCTCTCTCTCTCTCACACACACACACACACCCTTTCATAAGGTACATTAGCGGAGCTTGTCCAACACCAAAACACATCAGCCGGCGCGCAGAATAAGAGAACACTTACAAAATGAGGTTTCTATGGAGATTCGGTGTGTATTCCGTTAGCATGATAGCAGGCTCACATTCCAGGGTCAGGGGGTCCCGCTTTTATTTTCAACCTCATTCGCTAACAGTCACTCGTTCTGTTCCTAAACCACCTTCCTCTCCGCGTTCAGTATGTAGGCCAGGGCCCTGATTCATTCAGGTTAGAGTGTACCTGGCTATGTGTGGGTTTGACGGAGGGGAAGGAAGAGGGGAAGGATATGGGAGGACGGAGAGGAGAAGGAGGCGAGCGAGGCAGCCGACTCTAACGGTGCCACTCAAAAGACTCTCTAGAGCTTTATTACTCAGACAGCAACAACAACTCAGCCGTGAGAAAGAAAACATCTCGCGCAGGTTTTTCTCTACTGCCTTGCTTCTCTCCTCCCTCCTACTCCCCTCCCTCCCTTATCTCGGCCTCACCTCCTCCGCCTCTCTCCTCCTGCCCTGACGATTCGCCTCTCTTTCTGATTTGCTCCCTGCAGCTGTCAGTGATGGGGCATCCACAGCGAGGGTCACTGCTTTCTGCCTGAACTTTTCCCCCGACTGTCTGACAAGTGAGGAAAGAAATTGGTGGGAGACAGAATAGAGAGGTGAGCCAGGGATCAGCCACACCCAGAAGGAAAAATAGAGAAGGGAGGAGGAGGAGGAAGAAGAAATGGGTAACATGGGGTTTGACAGCAGGCTTGCCACACAAAGGCCCCTCACTGAAAAGCAGACAGATCTTCTGCATAGCAAAAGCCTATTCTATATTCTGCGGCAATTTCAAGTTCAGTGATAAAAGGGAGTTCCGACCGCTGAGAAGATGTGGAGCCTGCGAGGGTCACGCAGGTTTGTGTTCCCTGTCCTCCAGTGTGTGACCGGCCAAGCATGAAACCGAGAACCGATGTGTGTCTTTGCGGTCATGTAGAATTTTAAACGCTCGTATTTTTCGATGTGCCAAAGCAAACAATACAATTGTTATTCATCAAATGTATGTTCGTTTATGGTGGTGGAGGTAGTGGCGGGGGATGCTGACTCAGCGAACGAGGGAGCCTGACCGCAGTGTGCACGTGAGCACATATGGACAACTGTGAACTCATCCTGTGTGTGCGGCCCAGGCACCTGTGTGTGCGGCCCAGGCACCCTGTGTGTGCGGCCCAGGCACCTGTGTGTGCGGCCCAGGCACCTGTGTGTGCGGTGGGTACGGCGAGGCGCTGTCTGCCGAGGACAGTCCCTGAAGAGGGGGCTGGGGCCCATGACAGAGGACCGGGGCCCACGGCAGAGGACCGGGGCCCACGGCAGAGGGACCGGGGGCCCATGGCAGAGGACCGGGGCCCACGGCAGAGGACCGGGGCCCACGGCAGAGGACTGTCACAGCGCTGCAGCAGAGTGAAAGATTGAGGTCGTCCTGCTGCCCCGTTATTGTGCACCGGGAGGAGCGCAAGTCTGTGCAAACGCCTGCCGTTTCACAGACCACTTCATATCTAATCACCATCTTCTCCACAAGCTGCTCCAGGAAATGACATTACTGGGGGCACGTTTCAATGAGCAGAGCCCCCCCCACCCCCCTGCACCCCCCCCCCTGCCCCCCCCCCCACAACAACAAAAAATGAAACGCCTTTTTATCTCAAAAGTGAACAATTTTGTCACTGCAGCCTAGGCGCTCCTTCGTTCAGTCCCTCCGTTCTGTATGGTTGCATGACATGCTGGTGTTATGTGCTTGATCCTCTCCAGTTGATAATTCAATGCAGTTAAAAGGGGAAAGGCGGGTTATGAACATGAGCTCGAAAGAAGGATTCATTACTCCTCTTTCTTAAAGAGTCTGGCCCCATTGATTGTCAGGCTTTGGGGCTGGGCCAAGCGGCCAGCGGGGGCCAGGGGAGGACCATTATATGATGTGTCAGACACCTTCCCAGGGGAGGGAGGTCAGGGGGCCAGAGCTCTGACTTAGACATGAGCCTCTGTGGTCATTTACACGGAGAACAGCCAAGAACGTCCCTGACAACCGCTCTACACCACCCCTGAGAGCTCCAATCTGGGCCTCCACACACTCTGCCGATGCCAGAGGAACGACTCTTTACCGGCGTTGAAGTAGGTTACAGTTAGCTGAAGGCTAACCGCAAAGACCACCTTGAACACAACGTTGCTCTGTTATTCAGATCTTTGATCGTAGCGTGGGTGTGTGGCATGTGGCGTGTCTATATTTAAAGTTAGAAGCTACGGTATATTCCTCTTCATGCTGTTTTGCATCTCACACCAACCAGCACAAATTGTGTGTGTGTGTGTGTGTGTGTAGAATGTGGTGAGCTCACAATTTGTGCCGGTTGGTGTGAGATGCAAAACAGCACACACCTACAGTGTATGGAATCCAGAAACAGTGATGGAGTAATGGAAGGCAGGTGTGCTGGATCAGAGACTGCCTCACAGGCCTCCGGAGATGTCATTAACCTTGCAGCTGGCCTGTTCGCTCCATCCACATCAGCAGAGAAATATTGCAGACACATAAAGACCCTTACTCCTCTCACAGAAAACAAAATGAAACGCATAAGAGAGCCTGCTGGGAGCCTGCTGTCCAATAAGACAGTCCTGGGTCATTTCACTGTAGGAATACATGAATACATATGCAAATAACATAGACCCGGTATGACACATCACATCGATGATAGTGGTCAAACATGCCTTTTTCTGGACCATGGCTGATCAATTTAAGGAAGTACAATCTCTTCATGGGGCTCAAAACCTTTTGCGGCGCCCCTGCTGTCTTTCACCATAGGTGTAATTTAAAAAAATGCACCACTTCGGATGACACTCGTTGTGATGGTCTGTCACTGCCAGCAGCTTTTCAAGCTAGCCCATTTGATTCACATCAAGTCAGGTAAGAGTAATTCAATTTGGTTCTGAATTATAGATAAGAGCTTTATAATTACACTGTGTCTTTCTTTTCATCTCCCAGGAGCAGTTTCGTTTACACGGGGATAGAGAAAGTCAGCTGTGAGGAAACCAAGGGAACAGAGACATAGCTTTCTACAGTAGAAAGCTATTTACCGTCTCCAGGCATCTGCTGTACTTTCTGGAGATTCCTAACTGTACATGCAGACAGAGGTGAAGCCAGTCATGGCAGCAATGGTATATCTTGTGGTACTGTATGTAGTGGTGTCATCAAACCACATTACACACCAAACTCTCTCCTAGCCCTCAGACCCACTACAACCTTCCAGGATGTCTGAGGGTCACTGGGGTAAAACTCAACAGGATGGTTGTGAAGAGGGAATATAGAACACAAAAACCCACAGAACATCTTCATACCATTCCGGATAAGGTACTAACGGTGATGGAAGTGACAGTAGAACATTTTGTACCTTCATATCCTCATCTGATCTCGCCTTCACTCCCACCATTTCTTTTTCGGAATACCTTAAAATGATTTAACAACTGCTCACTGTTTGTTGTGCTGCCAACACGACTCATTTGAATTTCAATTTGGGGTGGAGGAAGAGCAGGCGAGGCAATAAACGGAGAGAGAGGGAAGGAAGGAGTGGAGAGAAGAGGAGGATACCGCGGCAACAAGTCCAATCACTCTCAGCTGAGAGTCATTTGTCTTAGTCTCAGAAGCACTCATTCAATTATGTGTGCTTGGTGGAAACAGAGACACACCATTTCTTCCTATACTACATTAAGCAACTAGTTTTGGATCAAATAAGCATGAACAAAGAGTTCACCAAAAACTAAAGTGCACTCGCCTTACAGATACTGTCAAATAATGTCAATGTCTTTTCGTTCTTTTTTGTTTATTTTTTTGTTTATTTTTTAACCCTTGTGCTGCCTTCGGGTCACATGACCCAAAGGTTCATAACGAACCATCGTTGTGTTTACCCAATTTTACCCAATACAAAAACAAATAAAAATAATTTTCTTTTAACCTTTGCAATGTGGGGGGTCTGAGACAACCCGACGGTTAAAAGAAACTGCTTCACTTTGTTTTTGTATGCGGTAAAGTTGTCGCAATACGACGGTGGGTCACAATGACTGATGGGTCAGAATGACCCGAAGATAACACAAGGGTTAAGAGAAGAAAGCAGATAAGATTTGTGTGTGGAGGGAGTTGTTTTGGTTTTGTTTCATGAGTCACAATGTAAAAAATATGCATGCAAATTGGACAGAACAATGAGATATGTGTGTATGTGGGTGTTTCAAACCACTGTTGTGTGTGTATGTGACTGTGTGTGTGTGTGTGCGTGTGTGTACGGTATGTGTGTAATAAAAATGGAAGATAGAGAAAGAGAGAGGTTTGTGAGAAACTAGAGAGAGAGAGAGAGAGAGAAAGAGAGGGAGAGAGAGAGAGAGAGAGAGAGAGAGAGAGAGAGAGAGAGAGAGAGAGAGAGAGAGAGAGAGAGAGAGAGAGAGAGAGAGAGAGAGAGAGAGAGAGAGAGAGAGAGAAAGAGAGAGCTAAAAAGTGACATAGAGTAAGCTGTGTGGGCTTGCTCGCAGTAAATCGTTAAGTGTAAAAAGCACGTAAAATTGCTGACTCATGTAAAAAAAAAACGAGAGCCCAATTACACCCCAGGAACGTTTGGAGCCGTTCTTGTGATTGAACTGCTGTTTGAGCTTCTCACAGCAGATTTGTTATTTCAAGATATTTGTACGGTATGTGTTCAACCATCTCTGGTGGAGAGGCAGAAGGTAGAATGGTGACAACTAACATTTGCAGTCCAAATGAAGTGCTTGCTCACGTTGGCAGTTATGTCGCCTCTGGATCTGTTCTTTGTGTTTTGTACAGCTGCATCACCTCCCAACATTTCCATCACAACTCCTTTACAGTAACCAGCTCTCCATTCATCAAGCGCCCAACTCTGAAGTTTGAAAAAGCCAGTCATTTAGAGACCAACTCTGGGGATAGGCTTATCAACATGTGTTTTCAGGCATTCAAGAGAGGAGGGCTAGATGACATGGCTAAGACCTGGTTCCCGGTACATCAGTGCTTTGGTGCCACATGAGTCAGAATAGAGGCACAGAAAAAGTGTTGAAATGACTCAGTACAGGCATTTAGCGAAACTGTGAGAATGCACTTCAGCTAAGAGCAACACCAAATGTGTTGCAGTAAACCATAAATAGATATAACAATAATGGGCATAAACCTGTGAGTGCTTTGAAACCAAAAACGGATAAGACAGTAGGTTTGATGTGAGGGTATTATAGATTTTCTGACGAGCGAGAGTGAAGTTTGAAATGACAGAAAATGGTTTACAGTATGGACCCTATGGCCCTATTTACAGACCAAATGCAGAGGTTATTCTTAGATAACAACATGCACAAATCCTGAAATTGAGTAAATTGCCAAGAGTATGAGCGCTGCATTATAAATCAGGTTGTCAAATTGGACTGGACTCCACATGATGTGAGTAAGCCTCGATAACCAAGCTGGCTGCACTCATTCAGGATGGAGAGGAATGTAATCTGTTGAATGGGACAAAGCCTTAGCCTAAAACTCATTTTCTCTCCCGCTGGCATTGTGCTTTGTCTGCAAAAAAGGGGATTTGTGGTGAGTTTTCAGACACTTAGAGCAGATGGTGACGCAGAGAGTTGTAATTCACATCACATCAGATGCACAGCGAACGCACACACACACACCGAGAGGTCCCTCGGCTACACTTCCCCATTCATTGCTATTCAGCAGGTCCTCCCTTACTGCTGCTTTATGACTCCGTCTGCAGCACTCTGCCAGTCTGGATACAAGGGGCAGCTACCTGGTTAACAGTCCCAGTATATTCACACACACAGGGGGCGAGGGACTACTTGGAAACTGGAGGGTCCTGCTCATGACCTACAGGCTTATGTCTCGATGTAACTTTGACCCTGGAGCCCAGATGTAATAAAAAAATCATGAGCTCACGATCAGGTGACGAGAAAACAATAGATGGCTGGGCTCACTCCACAAGATGAAGTTGCTGCAAAGCTAGAAGAAGAAAAAGGTACTCGTTTTTGGCTTGTGGATGCCATGTCATTTACAATTCCACTTCATAAAATGCTAGAAATGAAATAAAAGGTAAAAAGTTATTAGTAAAATTATTAATAACTTTGGAATCCTCACACCATAAATAATGTGGTAGCTTCTCTTGGAAGAACAAAGGTGTGGGTGTGTGTCTGTGTGTGCATTCCTGTGTGTGTCTGTGTGTGCATGCCTGTGCGCGTGCATGTGTGTGCATTTGTGAAATAAATATACTGGCCAAGTGAACTGAGATAGAGAGGGGAGGTGGGAGGTGGACTGCAGGGTTGACAATAGGAATATCAATTTTGATCAGGATACGAAGGAAAGGTAAATACTGTATGATCTCTGTCATGGATTATGAATGTTGGACAAGGGGTTTGTCATAACCTTCAAATAGTGAAAACAAAGAAATGGCTTCGAAATGCAAAGATAGCGATTTTTTTAATTAAAATGACTCGATATATATGAATTCATTATCAATCAATCGATAGTTCTGGGTGTTTGATTACTGCCATCGCCTTGGCAGTTCTATGATAATTCATGTGGATGTTGGACTGGGCAGGCGTGCTGCAGTCGAATCCTAGCTCAAGGCTTGATGGATTCTCCCAGCCCGTCCACCAAACCCAACATGAAGTTGCGCATGTCCTGGCGACAGCAGCAGCAGCTTCCCCACAGAGACCGTGGTTGGCTAGGAGGAGAATGTCAGCATGGGAGAGAAACAAAGTCATATGCTAAACAGAAAGGAGGAGAAATGAATCGAGGAGATGACGCTGCCAGTAAATCTTTGACGAGTGTAGTGGAAATTTGGAATACAGTTATAATGTGTGTGTTTTATATATGAGGAATGTGTTTTAAGGGAAGTCTAAAGTTGGTTGAGAAGCTTGATACAATGAATGTTGAATCAACTCCATTTGGTAGAGATGCCATTTGCAGTTTATGACACCTGGGGAGGATGAATTGTATTGTTATTGTGATCTGAGGGAGCAGTTTAAGATAGATGAACTGATCAAGCTGCTCTGACCCTTCCTGTTGCATGGGTGGTGTTAATTAAATATTTGTTTGAAGATGTCCACACAAAGGACAGTTGACCATTTGACTGGTGAACTCCTGTGGCTTTACTATCTACTGGTTTGGGGAGAGATGCCACATCAAAGAACTGTAGGACACTTGGTATGGAGTCAAACTGTCACTGAGCAGTGCTGACCAATCACAGAGACCGCCATATTGATGGATTGACCATCAGAAGAACCATTTGTTCTAAGTTTATATAAGGCAGGGTGTTAGGGTTGTTCTTCATCACTCTTGCGAACGATCTGTGGCTAGCACCCCCTTTGTTATGACTGATCACAAAGTACTTTGTTAATTCTTAATTTGTACAAGCTAAATAAATTTATTGAAACCGCCATCTCTTGACTATTCAAATCTACACAGTGCCACTAGAATTTTTCCCCAACACGAGTCCCAAACTATTCCTCGTGTTTGGCAAGTGAATGCTTGGGTATTTGAATCATGGCGGAGTTGTTGTTTTTTTCCTTGTCTTTGTGAAGGGTAGAATCACTTAAAAGGAGTCACCCGAACCAACATAGGATATGTGGAACGGCAGGATGAGTAGAGGGACACATATTCACAGCAGGTGCTTGTGTGTGTGTGTGCTTGCTTTTCTGCAAACAGCATTTCTGTTTGATAATGCAATGCCTTGCTTCATGCTTGCCCAGTTGATTTGGGTATTTCCTGTTAATGCATTTATCCACAGGGTTTTTCCTGTACAAAAGCTCTGGTATACCAATGAGCTACATGCAATACATTATTGTAGATGACGATCGGGGTTAGGTTAAGGTTATGCAGACAACTCCAAGTGGTTACAGTAGGTTTTAGTCTGGGGTTAGGCGAAGGTGAGATGGATGACAAGGTAAGCAATGTGATTTCCGTCTCTGTTTCCAACCCATCCTTTTCACACTGCGTACAATGTTTTATTACTCGCAGTATCTGTCCTACAAACATTTTTAGGCATACCTTTTTGCTATTGAAATGCATTACGGGAATGTTGCATATTTGTGTGTGTGTGTGTGTGTTTGTGTGTTTGTGTGTGTGTGTTTGTGTGTGAGCCTCTGCATTTTGCTGGTCCCCTATTTCCATGAAAACATGATGGACCTCATTGGAAAGGTAAAGTGACAGCCATGTTTAATTTCCAAGCAATAACATAAAATTGAACACATTGAAAATGGCTGGTGACAAGGCTTTTCATCATGAGAATAGCCCCAGACAAATAAAAAAGCTTCACTGTAAAACCACTCTGCCCTAGCTCGACTTAAACAAACACATTAGGCAAACACCAGCCTTTCGAAAACACTCGAAAACATCTAAAAACATACTTCTACACGCAAATACATTGACAGCTTCGAGCACGCAACCTCCTACAAAGCCAAATCCCCCCTCCCCCCCAAAAAACAGACTTAATGCTTCTTAATTTAGTTGGTCAGGACTTCATTCCTCGGCTAAGAACAAAACAAAAATCTATTTTCTGAGCCTCTGAATGCAGAGATGAAAGTAGTTCAGCCGTGGGTGCGGAATAGTGAGGATGAATATTTATACAGACCAACACGTGGGACCACTTCACTCAGCGGCGGAGAGCCCAACTGCAAGCAGTTCACCACTCTCCTTCCTCAAGCCCAAACACAGCTCTCCCTCTCTCCCTCAACTCCCCTCCAACTCAACTCCCCCCCCCACACACACACACACCCACACAGCCCGTCTCCCTTCACTGCGTGCAGGCCACGGGTCTTATTCGCAGCAGAGCCCGCCGGATCCAGTGACATTAACTCTCCCTTTCGGAAAAAAAACATCCTTTTCGGCAGGAGCCGGAGAGCGATCCCCTCCATCCACGGGTGGGAGTCACAGGAAGGCCCGGTGCGTTCCGAGGACGGCCGCAGCCTGGCGTTTTATCTGCAGACAAAAGTAGCTCCAGGGTGAAAGGGAAGTGGAGGGCGTTTTGGGAGCCCCGCTGAGAGGGCCCTCAGCCCCAGATCACTGCCCCTGCTCAGAACCAGCACCTTGTCACACAAGACGAGCCACAACATCGCAGCCGTTATTATCACGCTTCAAACATGCATTGCTCTCATTACCGAAGCCTCTCTTGATAGCATGGGATGGAAATGAGCGATGCAGGGGCAGTGGGTGTTCGAGAGGATGACGTACCACAACGTGTGCAGTCTACAGCCGTTGTTGTGAGCAGATATAGATGGAGTGGAATGGGGTGGATTGGAGCTGGCTTGGAGCTGCAGCGTGGTGCTGCTCATGGCACGGTCTGTCCACTCCCAGTGTTGGTGAGGATGCAGGGTTTTAGAGTTCACGCGGTGCAGTTTGTGCCCGTAACACTGTCTGTTCTTCAGACAAATACAGAAACGGCTCTCACTCTCCTGTCTCGTTCCAAGAAACAACTTTGCTCTCTGAGTGTAACCGAGAGAAATACAGCCTCCCAGGCCAGCCTGCCCCAGACTCTGGCCCTGCCAGACAAACGAGCTCGAATTTCCCTGGTGGGAGCGGGTGAGCCTGCTCGAACTGCTTCGAGTGGAATGCCTGCCCCGTTTTCCATCTCATTGCACAGCTGGCAGCTACATCTGCATATGCCAATTTTGCCACTGCCGCAAAGGGAACCATGTCATGTGATTTTAAAAACATGGTACACAGAAGAGGCCGCTCAAATGTTTGGGGAGTTAAATGATGGTGCTCTGTGCAACTGAGCATTATGTTCAAATGGTTTCAACGTTTTTTTGGACACAACAGTAATGTTTTTTTGTCTCAGGGGTAGATACTTGCCCTGTGTGTTCTGCGGGTATTGGGTGTTGGTGTGCGTGTGGGTACTGCAACGGCTGACAACTGACAATTAGCACATTTCAGCAGCTGAGCTGTTAAATATCACAGTTCAGAGGTCTTCTTCAACAGAAATATAACAGATCGGCCTGGTTGGCGGCTCTTCCAACAAGACATTGTTGTGGACGCGTGGTCCGCCTATAATTGCAATTACCCGGCAGAAAAGAGCAGAGAATCAAATGGGGCCATGGGGCCATAGAGTAAGATGAGCACAGCAGCTTCCGCTAGAGACAGGCTCCTGCCCGCAGACATGAAAACACCGACAGAGGTATTCGGGGGCGTCGGAATTGAGGGGTTTGATTTGATTGCCTTTTGTGTAAGAAATCATTCAGCCTCCGGTGAAATATCCGGAGACTGTTCTCGAATCATCAACACACACCGTCTCCTTCAGCGGTTCCTCACCGTCGTCGAGCATGACGGCATGACACCGGCGAGGCAGGTGAAGTGAAGCCATCACGCCCAGTGATGCGTACGGTCCTTGCTTGTAGCTCACCAATCATCGAACGCCATGGGGCTTCTACCTGACGGTGCAGCGGTTCACTGTGCAGACCTAGGCCTCACTGCAGCCTCCACCAGCCTTAACTGCCGCTGGGACACATTATTCATAAAGCCTCACCCTCTTCCATCTGTTCTGCTGTTGCGGTCTCTTTGTTTGCGCGTCGTCTGGGTCCTCCCCCCTCGCCCTTGTCGATGACCCTGGCGGATTGATTGAAACGAACGCTCCTCTCCGTCACGACGCGCTGATGATTCAAGGAGCGCACAGAAACGCTCTTTCGCTCGTTCTTGCTCTCTCTCTCTCTCTCTCTCTCTCTCTGCTTTCAGATTGCCTTCAAATGAACGTGTACGCGTTCATCCATCCTAGCTAAACGTCACTGTTCCTCAGCAGCTTTCTCAACGTGGAGGATACCAGAGAGACACATTAGACACGCACTCAGCCAAGGCAGGGATCTGAATTCAAGACTAGGAATTGTACAGTTTTATGTGGGGGCATCCTGTGCTCCAGCTCACAAAGACCCACACGGGCACACTCACCGAAAAGGCTCACAAAGACCAGAGAGGAAGTGACACCCCCCCCCCCCCCCCCCCCCCCCGAAAAAAAAAAAAAAAACTTGAAACCTACAAGCTTTTTTCTAACTCCTGGTAATATGAGCAGCTCTGGAGAGAGAGTCCTCTGTTTTGGGTGGAGCTGCGTGCTGCGTGTCATCACAGCCAGCCTCTGTCTGTGATGACAACCACTGACTCAAACAGGAACAAGAGGAAGTCGCTGGGAAGACAACTGACAGGGGGGGGGGGGGGGGGGGGGGGGACCGTGCGGTCCAGCCTTTCTCCCCTTGCATGTCTGCCTGCCTCTAGTATTAGTCTGTCTGCCTGCAATTCTTTCTGGCCTTCCTAGGCCTGTCTGTCAGCCCTGTTCGTGGCTGAGGATGAGGGGTGTCAGTGTGACTCGTGAAGGCTGCCTCTTCCTGTAGCTGACATTTAATCCATGCTAATGTATCACTCCTCCTACCACAGCAGACCTTATTGGGCGGCAGGGGCTTCTAATTGACTGCAACAGCCTTGGACAAATTGCAGGTGACAGTTTTGTGTGTGTGTGTTTGTGTGTGTCTGTTGCGTGTTTCATTTTAATAAAGAATACAGGAGACTTGCACACAGAGATTCTTCTGCAACAGCAGGAACACGAGCATGTTACAAGACTGATCTGAATACATTTGAATAGCTTAGAGGTGACAGGAACAGTGCAAAGTTCCTTCAAATTTTAATGAAATTTTTTTGCTGCATTGAGGTAATTGTTGGCAATCATTTTGGCATCATAAATAGCGCAGCAGGTCAATGTTAGTGCATCTGTTATATGTTTATTAAAAGAGGAGAGAGCGCTAACAAATAGGAACGAATTGGAGTTTCTTATGAATATAGGGCTAAAGCTGTCAAACATAGTTTTTTCACTAAACTCGTCTGAGAGCCTTGGGAGCAGCAGTCCACTCCGTCTCCAGAGATAATAAAAACACAGATTAAATTAATTTTCTGTCAGTCCTCCCCCTGCTGGCTGTGCATCACAGAGATTGATTTTCGTCGTGTTTGCTACAGGGAGATGATCATCCCATGGCTTCAAATAAGTGTTATACCAACAGATTACTGTCACTACGGTCTGTCTTACACACAAAGCAATGTTTGTGGCGGATGTTGACGCGTAAACTGTCACACAATAAAAAAGACGCATTGATTTTCTTTTTTTCGGGGTGTGAACACTAAAGAACGTAAACATCAGGGAGGAGAGGATAATAAACATTTCTCTGACAGACAGAATCAGCCATCACTGACCGCTCACTAAATAAACGCTTCTTCCTATAGAGACACCACTTGGAGTATTGATTCAAATCACACAACGGAGGCCCTGGAGAGAAGGACGCTAATGATGAGAAACGTACAGGTTTCATCTCATCGTTTGGCAACTAGAACTGTAACTTATATTTCACTATATATGTAACTTCACTTCTGCAATGAAGCAAACAGCGATTAACGAAGCAAACGAGTTCCCCGCAAGGTAGCCACCACACATCCGGAGGACAAGGGAACAGGAGCAGTACTGCATTCAGATCCTCACCAGGAGAAACACACAGGCAATGGGGACTGTGTCCGAAAAAAACAAAAAAAACACTTAATTTGTTCCACCTCTCTGCCTCTCTTCCTCTCAGCTCAATCCTCCTACTTCCTCCTACATTCTCCCAGCAGCTCTCTGAGGCCCATGGCCCATCAGTCCAGTTTAGACCTCTGAGGGGCCATCCATCACCAGGCCCACACTGTAGCCTGGGGATAGATTTCCGCTCCCCCAGCCGGCTCATCAATCAACAGGGGCTACCCTGCATACCCAAGCAGGCTGGAGAAGGTGGGAAAGGCCAGACAATGTCACATGTACTACCAGGCACTTTCTCAAAAGTGATACAGCAGCCTAAATGAAAATGGGGTGAACCTCAATCTCGGAAGAACATTCCATTTCCGTCCTATGCGTTTCGGTTTCCTACGAAAAAGAAATGACTCTTTATATGATAAAACTGCCCTTAGCTACTAGTATTTTCTTTTCGACAATCAAAGAGGGAATTCTGTGATTAATGCCTGACTGAAAATGGGGCGGAGTCCCATAAGTGACGCAAACCAATGCAAGGAAGACAGAGACTTGAGCCAGCGGAGAGCACAACTATGATAATCACACGCCACAGAGACACAAGGAGGGAGCTGATGCAACAATATAGAAAGAACGTAATAGGGCGAGATGGGTGTGAAAGAAACAACGCTGGGATGTGGGCGAGGATGTGCGAGGCGAGGTGGCTTATACAACCAAAGGGCACTAACAGGCTTCGTAGGAACATGAACAGTGCTCATTAGTCGCAGCTGCCGAAGTCTAGCCTACAGAGCTAATGAGAGGTGTGCATCTGCATGTGTGTGTGGGGGGGAGAGGGGGGGGGGGTGCGGGCGGTGTGCGGTTTTGTGTGTGTGCGTGTTACTCCTTGTCACAGGGCAGAGTATGTGCTGGTGTCAGCCCAGCCCGAGCCAGGTGCCCCCCCTCCACACTGGCTCCTCCCGAGCCCTGGGTGAGCGGCAGAGGGGAGAGAGAGCTGCTGCCGCAGACACACTTTGCAATTAAAACCTCTAATTAATCAGAGCTATTTAAAGAAAGCCATTCATCCCTCTCGGCATGCTGCACGCAGACAGGAAGGCAAGATAAACCACAATGTTCTGATTTACCTTTTCTCCAGCAATGCTCCCCTTTTACCGGCTTTAGCTGCTTCATGAAGACTGATTAGAGCAGCGCTGGTGTAGGAATTGAAATGTAGAACACTGTCTGAAGTCAGAATAAAGAGCTAGCACCCTCATAAAAGGGTGAGTGCTGGTTTATGGCGTTTGTTTTAAGTGCCAGCACAGCAGTCTCCAAAGTTTGTGACTTGTGAGATTGATCCAGGACTTGAGATCTTCTAATGGCTTCTTTAATTGTCACAAGGACAAGTGTAAAAACACTTGACCGTGACTCAAGATTTCATCTTGCTTTTCTTCTACGACATAAATCTGAAAGAGGATTGAGTTTTTGAATATTTAATCACCTCGGGTGAACACTGCAGATAAATAATTGCTTGTTTTGTAAGAGCAAGCTGCAATGAAATGGCTTTGCAGCCTGATGCTGTGTGTCAAAGGTGTCAGAGTCTGATTCCTACTGAAGAAAAGATGTCTACAGGCTTTCAGCTTGTTGCTTTTAACATTCTATAACTCTAATTACTTCCATTCAGCTGAACTACAATGATGTAATCATCGACATGGTGCTCTTCAACTGATAATCATGGCTTTACTTAATTGTGAAGAGCTAGGTCCACTGGATCAATCAAAGACAATCCAGTTGACTGACAATTAGTTAAATGTCTTTCCCAGCATGACACTTTGGTAACCATGGCACTGTGCTCCTGGTGTTCACTCACCTTGACTTACCTACCTCCAGAGACCTACTCTCATCACCGAGGCTTGTGATGTTGTACACCTCCCTACTCATGATGTTCATTACTTAATGGGGCACCTCAAAACGCCAACTTCATAACCTTCTAATGTAATGTATCCCCACTAGCAAAGGATAAATATGATGTTGAGCTATGTGTGGACATTTACCGCTGGCAACTTTCTAGACATGCAGGTCTGTTCTCTAGCAAGCCCCTGCTACCAGCAGTATTGCATATCCAGTTGAGACAGGCAGTCTTATGGAAAAGCTGACCTTTACCAATCCTTTAGAGTTAAAGGGATGCATACAAATGATGATACTCAATCAACTGACCAGTCAGTCAGCGTGGGTGGTTGCCTAATTCACAGTGTGGTGCCGCAAAATAGATTGAGCTTCACATTGAGTATTGATTGAACCTTTTATGTTTCTTCAGCTCCTGTTCGTAACCCTGGTACACAATTCAGGTATGATTTTCTTTTTCTTTTTTTTGTGAAGGGAAAGGCTTTACAAGACCAAAATCAATATTTTGACAAAGTGCAAGACTAGTGAATGAAGTGCATGCCTTGTCCACTAAACATAATGCAAGACCCTTATTTAAATCATGCAGATAAATTTTGCCCGTGCAATATAAATCAACGATGCAAATTTCTGGCCTACATTTCGCTCAAATACACAAAGTTAAAAATATGCACCGTGTGGAGGAAGAAACATGGAGAAGTGAACACTGCAACACTGCCACCTGCTGCTCTAAAGACACACTGCACGGATCAGAACATTCTTTATCTAGGATGTACAGTAGACCGGCTGAGAGGGCCAAGATGCTTTCTAGAATTGAACAAGACAGGTAAATACTAACGATACGGGTCATCAAAGTAATGCAAGAAAAGAATCAGAAAAGAGAACACACAAAATCTAAAATGTGCTTAAGGTTTATTTAGTCTTGAAAACCAAAGACATTTCAATGCAAATATGGTATATACACAATGCTTTAAACCAGAAAGGCACAGGGACACGAGTCCATTTGACATGAAGAACCCCCTTCCTGTCTGGCTCAATAACACACTGATGTACTGGAGACAGGTATCAGTCCAGACAATATGAACATTCTTGTCAAAAAACACTTACACACAACTTAGAAATCTTTATTCGTGAGGTTAGAAAGCTAATAAGACAATAGTGGTGTTGTGATAGCTAAAATATATATATATATATGTATATATATATATATATATATATATATATATATGTATATATATATATATATATATATATGTATATATATATATATATATATATATATATATATATATATATATATTACTTATTACATAAATACAAAAGTCAAACGGCACATTTTTGTCTGCATCTATCCTAAAAATGTGTACTTGTGTCTACTGACAGTCCTCCATGTTTTCAGGGAAAAACCACAAGAGCAAGTCAATTCCCTAAAACAAAACAAAACTTTAATTCAACTGGAATCCTTAAGTACTTTATAATAACTTCAACCTTCTTAATAAATTATGTTTTAATACAAACAAGAACTTAGCATTTAAAGATCTTGATTCTAAACAGTTATTTCGTAGACACCATTGTTGTTATGGTTTTAAGTGTGATGAAGATATGGTGTTGATTGTCTGACCATTCGAGTTGCCATCACCTTATAGTCTTTGGCCTCATGTGTAAAACTAATTGAATCTGGATGCTAGACGCTGTTTCTCTACCAGGACTTAACTCTCTACCTAGAACACAGAGGCAGAACTACCGAAGCCCTGGTATTGTGCAGTTGTATAAATTAAGACAATTCCTTTATTTCTTCAGAGACAAAAACAACAACAAAAACGCAGGAAACTACAGAAGGGCAAGAACGTACTTTGATTCGCCATTTGTCTGTGAGGGAGTGAGAAAAGACGAGAACAGCTATTTACAGGTTAGGTCACATCCTCCCGATCCTAGCTCCACCGGCCGTCTTCTCGCTTCTCTCCTCATCCTGTGGACTCGTGGTGTGGACAGGGTCGCACGCTGACGACGGAGAACAAGGGTTCGTAAACCCCACGTAATCATATTCATTTACTGACCATAACCACGAAGCACAAGTCGATATCATGGCATGAACTCGAGCAAACACGTGTGTGGTTTGTGTAACTACGGGCCTTTACGGTGACTTGGTACAGTCACAGAGACCCTGGAAGCCCTGCGCACCCATCTCTGGCCAGCAGGTGACAAATAAGTATGGGCGTACATCACTGAGGTCCAGTCAAGTCTGTTGGCCCCTCGGCTTTCGAATGGACATTCGTGTTTGGGGTGGTCCCGTCTCGTGGTACGGTCACTTCTCTGCGATGGGTCTCGGGGGCAGAGCTGTGATCGAGATGTTCAAATGATGGGTGGACTTATGGGAAGACCCGCGGGGGGAAGGGTGGGCGGGGGGGGAGGGCGGCCTGGGTCACTTGTTGAGGGCGATGCTGACGTAGGAGGTGGGGATGTAGCCCTCGTCGCCGTTGGTCCTGCGCACCCGCGTCCATCCGTCCCCTTTGTCCTCCTCCACCACAGACAAGACCTCCCCCTCCTGCATGGAGATGGTCCCCTCGCTGGCACCTGCCGGGTGGGGAGAAGAGGGGAGGTGGGGTGTTGGGAAGGGAAGAGGAGGGGTGGGGTGGGGTGAGGAAGGATGGGGAGAGGAGGGGTGGAGTGAGGAAGGATGGGGAGAGGGGGGGTGGAGTGAGGAAG
The DNA here is from genome assembly GCF_963692335.1 of Osmerus eperlanus. NCBI lineage: Eukaryota > Metazoa > Chordata > Actinopteri > Osmeriformes > Osmeridae > Osmerus > Osmerus eperlanus. The sequence continues at coordinate 7,444,702 of NC_085019.1, forward strand.
GATGGGGAGAGGGGGGGTGGAGTGAGGAAGGATGGGGAGAGGAGGGGTGAGGAAGGATGGGGAGAGGAGGGGTGAGGAAGGATGGGGAGAGGGGGGGTTGAGTGAGGAAGGATGGGGAGAGGAGGGGTGAGGAAGGATGGGGAGAGGAGGGGTGGAGTGAGGAAGGATGGGGAGAGGGGGGGTGGAGTGAGGAAGGATGGGGAGAAGGGGGGTGGAGTGAGGAAGGATGGGGAGAGGGGGGGTGGAGTGAGGAAGGATGGGGAGAGGGGGGGTGAGGAAGGATGGGGAGAGGAGGGGTGGAGTGAGGAAGGATGGGGAGAGGGGGGGTGGAGTGAGGAAGGATGGGGAGAGGAGGGGTGGAGTGAGGAAGGATGGGGAGAGGGGGGGTGGAGTGAGGAAGGATGGGGAGAGGGGGGGTGGAGTGAGGAAGGATGGGGAGAGGGGGGGTGGAGTGAGGAAGGATGGGGAGAGGGGGGGTGGAGTGAGGAAGGATGGGGAGAGGGGGGGTGGAGTGAGGAAGGATGGGGAGAGGGGGGGTGGAGTGAGGAAGGATGGGGAGAGGAGGGGTGAGGAAGGATGGGGAGAGGAGGGGTGAGGAAGGATGGGGAGAGGAGGGGTGAGGAAGGATGGGGAGAGGAGGGGTGGAAGGAGGCGACGACACGCAGAAGCGAACGGTTAGTGACAAAAGATTCCTCTGGAAAGGGGAATCCATTTGAGTGGGGGGGGGGGGGGGGGGGGTCCGGGACGGCGTCCGCGCGGGGCCTCACCCGGGAAGCTGTACATGGCCGTGCACTGGCCGATGGGAGCTGCGAGTTCCTCGTCCTCAAAGTCGTCGTCGAACTCGGCGTAGATGGCCTGGGGACGGTCGGGGGTGCCCTCGTCAGAGTGCGCTACGTCAGGGCTGGGGGGGGAGGGGGCACGGAACACACACACCGTCAGGGGGACAGTCCGGGTACGTACGGCCCATTGGCGTCCGGTACTCGGTGTTCTGAAGGGCACACAAGAGCGTTGGGGACTCCCCCGGGCTCACCTGTACACGTCGTGAGCGCCGTTGTTGTTGAAGGAGTGGGACGTGTAGCGCAGCGTGTCCCCTCGGCCTCCTGCCTCGGCCAGCCACGACTGCAAGATACGAAGCCCATGCATACGATCAGGAAACACTGTTGTAAAGCCCATGCATACGATCAGGAAACACTGTTGTAAAGCCCATGCGTACGATCAGGAAACACTGTTGTAAAAGCCCATGGATACGTAAAGGAAACACTGTTGTAAAGCCCATGCGTACGATCAGGAAACACTGTTGTAAAAGCCCATGGATACGTAAAGGAAACACTGTTGTAAAGCTCATGCATACGATCAGGAAACACTGCTGGGAGAAGAGAACCCACAGAGAAGGCAGAAGGAACGTTGTACCTCTGAAAAGAGTATCTACCATATACACTCATATAGAGGGCAAGAAAAAGGCACATTACAAATGGAACTGTATTTTTTTTATCATGACAGGGTGTATTACCTCATACTTGTTGACTTCTCCCCTCAGCCTTTCCATGTTCTGGGCTGTCTGGGTGATCTGAGGGGCCAGACTGGCAGGGTCGCCCATCTGGGGATTCTTCTCGTAAACATCCTTCATCTTCCCCAGGGCCTCGCTGCAGACAGGGGGAAGGGAACAGGGCCGAGGCGGAGAGCGTCAGTCCCCGTAGGAAAGAACCCCCCCGCAGGGCCCAAGCCGAGGTAAACGCCACGCTCAAACGCTCACAGCAGGTTGTCGAAGCGCTCACCTCTGGTCGACTTCTTTCTGCAGCTCCTTGCCGATGTCATCGAGTTTCTGCTGTAACCTCTTCCTGCGCTGCTCAGGGGGCAGGTGGCCAAAGTCCTCCGTTACTGTGGGCTAAGGGTGCAGAGAAAGTGAGGATCACAGCATTTCTGTACACACACACACACACACACACACCACACAGACAACTCTAGAGGAAGGTCTGTGGGTTCAACGGTTTTACTGACAAAACATGCATGCATTAACTTTAAGATAAGAGTTCTTCATTTGGTTCGCTGAAAAAGCCCAAGACTTCCACCTTTACCCGTGTAATTACATGCAATCCCGTTTTATTCAGAAAATCACAAATTCCCTAAATGACTGAGCTTATAGGTGAAGGTCCAGTGTTTTCTGGTCATATTCGTTGTGGAAGAAAAGGACACTGTAAACAAGAGAATTAGCACTTGTCCCAAATATTTTAAGCTTTTGTTTGCTTTCAATAGAGCACAAAGACTAAAACACAATTACATGTCCCCACCACCAGGTGGCACCAACTCTCAAAAAGGGCATGCACTAGCAATCGTGTGGTGATTGAGGTGGTCCCGTCTAAAGCTTGTGTAAATAGTGAGCACCCCATTAACCCCCCCCCCCACACACACACACACACAGCTCCCTTCTAAACGTCATTACCGTGGTCCTCTCTGGAGTAAACCTCTGGAGGGAGAGAGAAACACAACTAGCAGTAGATCTACACAAAACATCCTCACTACTTTCCATTGAAAACACACACACACACACACACACAACAGGAGAGAGAAAGGTCTAGACGTACTTTGGGTTACGGAGTGTCTGAGGAACAGTACCATTCACTTGAGGAGTGACGTGTTATAAGAACCACAACATGACAACAGGTTCATCTCAGCAAACAGGTTGGGCTGGGTGGAGGCCTCGGAGAACGGGGCGTGGGCCCCCGAGCCCTCTCACCCCTGACCTTGGTGACTCACCGATCGCCTGAGGGTCCGGAAGGAGGAGATTCGGGGTTTGACTGTCTTATTGATCTCCTTCAAACAGTACGACAGGGGGTCCCGGCCAAACTTGGGGGAGGGGGGTCCGTTAGCGGGCGAGGGGGCGGGGGGCGTGGAGAAGGGAGCGGGCGAGGAGGGAGAGAGCTGGGGGGGGGGGGGGAGCAGGACCAGGCACAGACACCCAGGGGGGTATGCAGAGGGGATAGGATGGGGGTTGGGCAGGAGGGAGGGAGGAAGGGTGGGAATAAGGAGGTGAGGAGGTGTGGGGTGGGGGGGGTGGGGGGGGACCATGGGTGGAGGGAGGACAAATAACAAAAACAAACAAACAAACAAACAGGTGACAAGGGAAAGAGAGAGACACCGTCAAACACCTTAAGCGCACCACACAGCGAGGAAGACAACGTTGGAGCTAGCCTGGCGGGAACCCCGAGACCTCGGAGGACAGGGGCGCCGCGCTCCTACAGCAGCCCACCACCACCAGCAGCCAAACACGAGACAGGGCGGGGCAGGGGGGGGGGGGCAGAAAGGCCCCCCAGGCACATCACTGGTGATGCCGATCAATGAGTAAACGATACGTCCCATTGGCTGACACCAAATCCATCGTGATTACCCGTAAGTACAGTTCCTTCAGGGCACGCAGGTATACTATCCTAACTGAACATACGACGATGGCTAAATTAAATCAGGTGAGAACATAAATCAATTTCCAGCCAAGTTGGACACATACCAGTACGGATGAACCAGGTGTAACATGTCAAAATGAACGCGACACAGCTGAAAGGAGGGGGGGGGGGGGGGGGTGAGGGCGTAACTGTTGGAGGGGGAGTGGGGGGGGGGGTTTGGTACTAGCCGGCTAAAATCTCTCTCAACTACATCTACGGTAAAGCCACGGACAAAACTCCAGAAGACACCAGGACCAACACAGGACCCCACACACACACGCACGCACGCACACACACTCACACACACAGAACAGTACACGAGGGTGTAGCAGAGAACAGAGCCACACAGCCCAGCCCAGCCAGTGGGGCATGCAGCAGCAGCAGGGGGAAGAGCGGGGGGGAGCAGGGGGGATGGAGGGGGGATGGAGGGGGAGAAAAGAGGGGCAGGGGGGTGGGTGCTGGGGGGGGGGGTCAGTTAGGAGCTGGCTCAGGGGGCACGCTGAGGAGATGGTTTACTACACCCCCTTAAGGCAAGGTCAGGGTGATCCATGATCTCCAATGAAGCTTTTGAGCTCTCGTCTACATGGCTCCCCATTTTGGCAAAGGCTTTTTTGGGGGTGGGGGGTGGGGGTGGGGGGGGGGGGGTGGGGAGGGGGGTTAAAACATGACTCGGCCACTCACTGAGACTTCCCTGATCATGATCCGACCCCGATCCGATCCTTGGCAGAGAGCAGTCTCTGTCATGCGACTCTGAGGATGCATTATAAGCAGTATAATGGCAGCAGTGTTGTTTGTGGATGCCTGTTAGCGGAAAAACCAATGTGTCTGTGCCCTGTGCTGATGAAAGCACAACCCCGGCACAATGCTGCCAGTCGACCTATTGGAAACCGGGGTCAAATGCTGCAGAAGGGGGGGCGGGGGGGTGGGGGGGTGGGGAGGGTAAATCCCAGCCAGGGAAACAGCCATGCAGGAGGTCTATTCTAGAAAGGTGATGCACGGGCATATCTGCAAGCATCGTTGTTTGTTTGTCTGCACGCTTGTTGGAGTATGTGTGTGTGTGTATTTGCGTGTGTGCGTGCGTGCAAGAGAAAGGGAGGACCGTGCAGTACGGAGCTCTTAGTTAGTGGGAGGTGTGTGTGTGTGTGTGGCCGCAGCTTCAGGTCTAGTGAGAGTTCCCCAGCGAGGGGTGGGGGTGTGGGGGGGGGTGGTGTTCTCCCAAGGCTCTGCCTCTCTGTCTCAGCCCCTTGGCCTCTGCCCTGACTGCCTCTGCTCTGCCTCTGCCGGAGTAAACATACCCTGTGGCGCGTGTACGTTTGGTCCAAACCACTGTCTATTCCTCATGCAAAAACACGGCCCATCTAACATGGTCTCGGCTATAAAACGCGGGGCCCGGTCTAGATGGTGTTGACATGGACCCCCCTTTCCCTGCACCTACCTTGCTCTTCTTGCTGAACAGCCAGAAGGGCTTGCTTTTGTTCTTGCCCAGCAGGTCCAAAGGGCCTTTAGGGGTCCCCAGGCTGCTGTCGGACGAGGCCCGGTTGATCCCCTGGCTGTAGTCCTCAAACTCCAGGTCACCCGGGCGCTCGAAGCCAGACTTGTGCTGCTCTATAAGAGCCATGGAGTCCTGGAGGACGGGAGACCAGCACACAATGACAGAATCCATATTCGAGTCTGTCTGTACTGAAATCCACTGTGTGTGTGTGTGTGTGTGTGCGTGCGTGTTTTTGACAGCATGTGATAAGGAAGCCTTACACTCCTCTCATTGATATTAGTGCCAGCTTTAGTAATGCCTTCCAGACACTTCCCAATGATGGGCGTCACGTGCTTCTCCGTGTCCGAGAACAAGATGTAGCCCTGGGCCAGTTTCTTCACCCTCCTCTCATCCATGTCCTGGAGTTTCTGCAACACACACACACCCGTTGACATTGGTCGTATCCCCTCGCCGATATTAGCGCACGCAGAAAAGGGGAAGGGACTCTTTTCGCTTGGCCAGCGAACCGACCCCACAGACCCCGTGCTGTGCGAGTCTGAAGGGGCGACTCGGGGGCCTCGGAGAGGCGGCCATCTTGCTTACGTTGAAGATGAGCGGCATGTCGCCGAAGTAGAACTGGCTCTGCTCTTTGTTGTACTTCTGCAGCTGCGCCGCATAGTCGTTCTTACACTCCTCTGCTATGTGTGTCCGCATGTGGGCCTGCTGCTTTGCCTAGAGAGAGAGAGAGAGAGAGAGAGAGAGAGAGAGAGAGAGAGAGAGAGAGAGAGAGAGAGAGAGAGAGAGAGAGAGAGAGAGAGAGAGAGAGAGAGAGAGAGAGAGAGAGAGAGAGAGAGAGAGAGAGAGACCATTTTGAGAGCTCAAACTCCACTGTTAAGGGAGCAAACGGGGAATGTGTCCCCCCTCCCGTCCCCCCCCCGTTCCCCCAGAGGTTCAGTGAAGTGAATCTGGAAGTCTGGGGTAAGAGAGAAAAAAAGAAAAGAAAAGAGAGAGGAGGGCCAACACGGTGGGGGGGGGTCCGGGTCCATACAGCTTTCATCCCGGTGCTTTGACCTTCCAGGTCTCTATCGGGCGTACTCACTTTCTCCACATCGGCCTTTGTCGCATTGATGTCCTGGTCGGTCTTCTCGGCACACTGAGCCGCTCTATCGGCTTCCCGCCACTCCCTCTCGAAGCGCTTCTTGCTCTGGTGGAGAGGCACCGGGAGGAGACGCTGGTCATTTGCGCCCGTCCACGTCAACAATGGGCATGGTCTGACTGGGGATTTGGTTTTCAGAGAGCCTTTCTCGGCCAGGATTTACATCAGGTAAAAAAGGGTTTCCCCCCCCCAGGCTGTAAGGAAATGGATCCTTCCGGAACGTCCCCTAACAGGGCTCAGGTCCACTGAGGTGTATAGTCAGAGGCAATGGGCAAATATTGGATATTTTGGACACTCAGACAGCCTTTTTTCTCCCCATATACAAATCAAATCCCCATACTAGGAATACAACGTACACACACACACACTCTCGTTCAATTGTTCGACATTGTATTGTCACTGCAGTGAAGACACAAAGAAACACAGTGGGCAAATGCCAGGGACAGTATGGAAATTCGCCTGGCTGCGTTGACGGGTCGAAAGCGAAAGTACAGCCCTTTGAAAAGAAAGAATGCACAGGGGGGAAAAAAAAAAGAAAAAAAACCTGCACCCTCCATTACACTGAGCAACAATTTACACTGCATGGAAATCCAGTGGAACATACAGAGTTCAGCTGCCAGACAAGCCAAACTTACACTGTCGAGCTGCTTATAGGTGATCTCCAAGCTCTGCTGGGATTTTTTGGCCTCGACCAGATGCTGTAGATGTGTCGAATGAATAAGAGAGAGGGAGAGAGAGAGAGATGGAGCAAGAGAGGGAAATGGACAGAGACAGAAAAGAACAACAGACTATTAGAGGGAGACAGCAGATGACAGAAGGGTGACAGTAACTACTTGGATAGTCAATGGGCTGAGGGGCACCGAATAAACAATGGCCTCCGAACCCACAACGCCAAATAGATGATAAACAAATACCAGTGTGTCTTGTTTGGAACATCATGTCTACTGGGAGACTTTGTACAGTGCTGCTCTGTTAACATTCCAGTGGGAACGAGCCAAGGCATTCCTCACCGCCAGTGACTCAATACTAGTGTGACCACCCTCCCCCGGTCCCTCCCACCAGACAACAAGCAACGCTTCCTTCCTGCCACAACACCCAACCTATACATCATCTGTACACCTCCTGCCATCTGACCCTCCCTGTCCCTCCCTCCCTCCTCCACAGCTGTTCTCCTCATCCCCTCGCTCCATTGTTTCCAGTGCTTCCAGAGTTCAACGTCACCCAGTCTGAACCCAATCCCTCCTCCCGTCAGGTGACTCTCTCTCTCTCTCGTTTCTCTTTCTCCATCCCTCATTTCTCTTTCTCCATCCCCCTCTCCCCCTCGCCCCCTCTCTCCTCTCTCTCTCTCGACATCCCTCTCTCCCCCTCACCATCTTGCGCTCCTGCTTGAGCTCCTGGAGGTACTTGTGAGCTCGATGCAGATGTTCATCATCATGTTCTCAGCGATCAGCTCCCTCTGGCCCGCGTAGTCGTTCATCTCGTTCAGGATGTCTAGGAAGGACTGGTGATTTGAGAACCTACAGGAGGGGAGGGGCCAGGAGAAGGAAGGATGCAGAGATAGGGTTTCGAGCAATTACCAAGGTTGTTGATGAAAGGCCTCAGCCAATGGACGCCAAGTAATGACAGGCTCCATTCACTTCATTGATGCTGTCGCTCGGGCCCGGCAAGGATAGTAGCAGGCATTTGCATTGCTAAAAACGTTACTGTGCTAAGCTTCCACATCCCCATGGTAACTAATATAAGCGTTTCGGTGTTTTAACTATTGGGATTTGATAAGTTGAATATGCTGCCGTGATGCAAGCCTCGACCGTTTCTCACCGGCATTCCGGCTCCTCTTTACTCCCTCGTTTAGGGTTGTATTTCTTCGTCAAGTTCCTGGGACCACATGGGAGAGAGAGGAGGAAGGGAGATGATTAACGGGTCGGCATTGCAACATTCGACAGACATTTCTGGGGTTCTGGTGTTTCATTCGACACAAACAAAAGCAACCCCAAAAAAAAACAAAAAAAAGGCCCACTTCTCCTAATCTTCCTCCTCTCACTCTCCTGACCACATCCCGTCTATCATGCGCTAGTCTACTCCCACTTCCCCTCCTGTCCAGCAGAGCTCAGCAGACAGCAGCTGGTGGCTGATTGTGGGGCCTGGGGAGAGCGAGAGTGAGCCAACGGACAGAGTGAGGAGCAGAGAGAGAGAGAGAGAGAGCCATGTAGGTCTGAAGCTTGAGAATGAGGCCAGTGTTGCTGGGAGCGTCTGGGCTGGGCCCAAGCCAGCACGCAGAGGAGGAGGAGGAGACTAGTTCGATTCGGCCCCGGACAAGTCATAAGACTTCAACATGCATTTCATAAACAGCATTTCCATGCACACACACACACACACCAGCTGCTGTAGGCCAAAAAGCCACAAACATACACAAATCACACGTAAGCACACAGGCATATATGAGCCGGGAACATTCATTTGATGTCGGTGAGGAACCATGTCAGGAATGAGACCTACCTCAGTTGCTTGGCATAGCTCTGCTCGATCTCAGTCCTCTCCTTCACAAATTTGACATACTTCTCCACCAGTTCCAGGCCAGACTGGGTGTGCTTCTCGATGATGTCAAATTGGTCCTTCGGACCAAAAAGGGGTTGGAGAGAGGGAGAGAGCAGACGAAAAGTGAGCTACAGATGGTATTCCTTGTGAACAGGAGACAGATGGACATCGCAACAGCAGATCGGGTGTTCCACATGATGGTAACGACCTCGTATGAAGAATAATGGACGCCAAAACTCAGAACAAGTTGGGATTTATAAAACTCTAGATACCTTCTTCCGTCTCGTCGACCTCCCTGACACAGCTCCTTTCAAGAATTCACCATGAAAGCATAACCCTTGACCCCGGCAATGTTATCTATGGCTTTTAAATCGTGTCAATGCTACGGAGACAGACAGGGGATACTCAGAGAAAAGGCCGGCCCAGCGGCAAAATGACCAGGGTTCTCAAGACAGGAAACAGGAAGGGTCTCCTCTCTCCCATTTCCTGCGTGTTTGCAGACTGTATCGGGGTGGCGAGTCGAATCATAACACAACGAGAGTACACCAAACAGAGAAGGACTATTACTATGCATCCCGACTGAGAAGACATTCCTAGAAGGACAACACAAGTGTAAAAGGCACCACACGGGCCACCTTTGAACCAAAGGAAACTCCCACACTGGGACATGTTAATGAGGTGATTGTAGACCTGTCTCTTGCCTGCCAGGACCTTATTTGGCTGGGTGCTTTATGAGCACTTCAAGCACAGACAAGCCTGTTACAGAGATGATATCTACAAAAACCCCAATCCTGCGTCACTCCCCCTTCCACAAACACCTCCCTCCAGCCCTCTCCCTTCAGTCTGATGACTTTTACAGTATGGGGGAGGGGGCACCTCTTGGAAGAGATTCCAAACATGCTGGGCCATGTTGTTCTTGACCTCTCTCATATGCCCCTGCATAAAGAAGATACACAAAGAGAACGGGAAATAGAACGTCGCTTTTCTTTCCAGGACCTCTGTCCACTAATGAGTATCAAAGTCACTCCCTGGGTTTTTTACGTTTATATTATGTGAATGGGGCGAGCGTCTGTGTGTCAGTGTACAAGCGTAACACACTATGTACAAAAATGAGGTCATGGGTCGGTGTTAGAATACCCGGAATAGCATTGTCTTTTGAGTGCCTTCACTGAATGAAAAAGAAGAAACACATTAGACAACCGACTTTCAGGAAAATAGAGCCATTCCTTTTCTTTTAGGAAGTGAAACTTTTTCACTACCTTTATTGGACGATTTCACCTACAGGCTGGCTTTCAAATAAGGCAACACAGCCCCTCAGGAAACAAAAATATGATCAAGCCAAAATAACGTTACAAGCTAAATGGAGGCTCACTTTCACACGAAAGCTAAGGAACCTAGCCTAATCAAGGCGTCACCCTGGTGAGACACCCAAATGCAACAGAGCACATGTTTCAGTCTTTAGTCACTGCATTTTATACACTTTATGAAAGTCTCATGGGCCTGTCTGGCATGTTCCAGGTTGGCAGAAGACACGATTCTTTCACCAATAGGCCCAGGCAGGCAGGCTCTTGCACTGTAAAAACTTGTCGCTTAAAATAGCAAGAGGATTAACGGCACGGAGAGCAGGGGACAGATGTCATAGTGCATCGTTGGCCGCGAGGTTTCGGTTACTAAGAGAACACAATCCAAACCAATTAGGCCCCCGGTCTTAAGGTGTACAATGTTTTTCTCTCTCTCTCGCTCTCTCTCTCTCTCTCTCTCTCTCTCTCTCTCTCTCTCTCTCTCTCTCTCTCTCTCTCTCTCTCTCTCCTCTCTCTCTCTCTCTCTCTCTCTCTCTCTCTCTCTCTCTCTCTCTCTCTCTCTGTCTCTCTGTCTCTCTGTCTCTCTCTCTCTCATATATCAAGTCTGTTTTAGATTCGGAATTAGGCCTAATCTGTCTGTTAGAGGATACAAAGGTCTTAGTAAGAAACAAAGAGCTTTAACCCAAAAAGATTTCCACGATATCTGAAATTCAGATACAGGAGCAGACTTCATTAAATTAGGGCAAAACTAATTAGGTTGGTGCTCCAGCGTTGTGATTGGAAAGGGGACAGGGGGGGGAAGAGGCCCGGGGGGGGAGGGGGGGGGGGGGGGGGGGGACTCTAATGAGGTCAGAACCTCATCACCCTCATCTCTGTAACGCTCTATTTACATATTCTGTTTCTGGTACTGTACGGCTTCCCCTGTGGGTGGGTGTCTGTGTGTGAGAGATGCTGCTTTCTTTACTGTCACTTTAACAGAAAGAGGTGTTTGTTATAACAAAGATGAGACCGTGCAATAGCGTTCGGCGCATGGGGTTCAGAGCATGTTCTGGCTTGGTTTGATATGTCAGGCCAGCCCCAAAAGCTTCCTCTTCATGACTTTCCAACAGAGGATATAACTCGTTTCTGATAACAGTGCAAAAGACCACACGGATCCTGATCTCATCTTCCTACAATGGGAATTTTAGACATTTTCTCTTAAGCTCTTAACAAGTAACTTTTAGTTTTTTGCTTCCTTGTACGGTCAATATCAAATGGCTAACTACATTTTCATGCATGTAAAAAAACAAAAACATTGCTTGTCTAGTAGGTGGCGTCTAAAGTGTCGTCATCGCTTCTGAAATAGTCGCAGGGACTTACAGGCCTTGATTGTCAACAGAATTAATGTGGAGTCAGGCTAGAAATATAGTGTCTCTCTTATGCATCGTTCAATGGCTACATCGTCACTACTTCCTTTTAACAGTCAATGTCCCAATACAATAGGTCGTAGGACGTACTTGAGACCATAACAAACATGTTGGATACTGTACTGTATGGCTCCTGCAGCTGGGTAGAGTTTACAATCTTGAATAATACAACAGAGAATCCCCCAAAAATTGTTACCTGAATACTGAGTAAATACCTACATGAATGTATCTATAACTTTAACATAAATATGTCTTAAAGGTGTATGTAGTTACCAAGATTATTGTATTGAGGGCACAACATATTTTCAGTATACAGTTCACTCTACCTAGCAACACTCAAGTCATGACAGTGAGATCAACAAAACAAAAATCCTCAACCTGAATTGCCAACGAATCTATATTTCAAATCTGGTTCCATTTAAACGTGACTACTTTTAATTGAGATAAGCTAGCTTGCTCGTTTAGCAATAACGTGAATCACGCCGCAAATTATGCGCGCAATTGGCTTGGAGCTGTGAGAAACATTGCAAGTAGGAAACGTTTAATTTCCTAACCCTAAACTACAGTAGCCAGTTGATCACTTTCTGTAACATTAGTTGAGTCTGACTAGTTAGCCTTTACTGTAACACAGTTTTCTGGGGATCGTGTAACTCGTCCGTTATACAGTCAACTGGCTAAACACAATCCTCACATTTTGCAAGCAAACATTAGAAATCTTCATCATTGGGAAATGCGATCTATTTCACGTGTCAACTTCAATCTTGACAACTGGTGAACTTACCCACAGATCTGTGCCCCAATCCATCTTCAATTTGCAGATTTCTCTCTGTAGCCACCCCTGAATACAAAGAACTTCTTCAAAGTTGTCCCGACATTCAGAGGACGCCCCAATCCCTAAAGATGATGAACTGTAACTCTAGCACACCTCTGAATAGGTTCTACACACAGTAAATCGTTTATTCTCAATTGTCGCAAAAGAGTGAGCTCTAATTAGTTAGTTAGTTAACTAGCTAGCTACACTAAATAATTTTCCAACTTCCAAAGGAAAGACGGATAAACTAGCTTTCATATCCGCGTCACTCCTGAATCCTAATTCTTAAAGGGGCCGCACATTGGATGGAGAGTGAACTTCTGATGACATTGCCAACATTTGCATTGCTACCACGCTAGCAAATTGTTGTTGTGACATGAAAGGGAAACCGTTTTGATGCACGTTTATATCACTTAAGTTTATATCACAGTCAAGGTAATACAAAATGTTTTGCGACAAAATCCTTAGGACATTTACACCAATATAATCTATAATGTGAGAAATATGTGTGTGTGCGTGTATGTTTGGGTGTGTGTGTGTGTATGTTTGTGTGTGTCTGTGCAAGTTTTATAGTGGCATTTTAGGACATGATTATTTAACGATTAGCTCCAGGACCGGGCATTGTGCAAAGATGTAATTTTTCAGGTGTCCATTTCGGAACCCATCATGCGGGTCTGCGTTTGACGTTGTTTGGATAAGCTTCCAGATCCCAAAAATATTTTTTCATGATTGATCCCTTTCAGCCATGTTGAGTAGAATACAGTTGATGAAAATGCTAATGTTAAAGTGGTAGAGAAATGCAAATAAATTGTGGAATGCATGGTATTTTGCCTCTTAATGCCTGCAATGCAATGAAGAAAACTATGACAGCAATAGAGTAAGGTGAGCAGTGCTGACTGCTGGCATAACATTGAATCAGCTTCTTTCAAAGGATTTTCTTGAGGCATGAAATGCTGGCTAGTTAACAGAAAAACAATATCAAGTGGACACTTTATTCAGTATAGATCAGTGCATTTTGTTACATGAATTAATGTGTTTATTGATGCAAAAACTCTGCCTGCACATTGCAAATGTGCACAAACTGCTGTTAAACTAACACCAAATCAACTAACCAATATAATAGCCACTATTTGCATCACAGGCATGGGTATTGCACTATCTATAGTTCCAAGAATCTGTGTGTCTGTGTCTTTGTGCCACCAAATCAACAAAGCAACATCTTAATCACTGGCTGTTTAAAACAAGAACATTTTTCATACCACTTTAGCTTCCTTGTCGGTTTATTTATATGAGTCAAAGATATAGTGAGCCACAAGCAACAGGAACAATGTTCTTACGAATTAACCTCCTCAGTCAGTTGTCTGGTCTTTATGTGAAAGCGATATAGAAAATACAATACTAAAGAGCACTGCATAGCACAAAGGAAAAAAAACACAAATGTTAATGTAAACATAGCAAACATCCCTTAGGCAGAACTGTACATGTATGATGAGTTATGCCTACAATTATGATAACTGACTCAATAATTGTGCATGTAATGACGTATGTGATAAACTAAATGTATCGATGTTTATGGGGGTAAGACAATTTATCAGAGAACCAATATGATACATTTTGATTAACATAACATAAGCAATTGATAATGTAGGAAACAGCAGACATCTCTAGGCTACATAAAATGTGCACAACTGCACCAGAGCATTGGCTGTTTGTGTATGTGTCACCTACTTCATCACAGGCACTGTGCATTATCTATAGTTCCATGACTTTGTGTTTTGTGTGTCTCACTGACATCTTAATCACTGACTGCATCATGGGCACTGTGCACTAGTTGAGACAAAGATAAAACATTAGCACTAAAATGTCTTACAAAAACAAGAATATAAAAAACGCTGCTAAACACATTTAATTGAAATAGCTACTGTACATCAAGCTTGAGCACCTAACAAGCATCAAATACAGTATTTTAAACACACCACACACCAATTATTGGTATTACCAATAATGCTAACAATTGTTAGCATTATTGATAATCCTGTAAGGGTCATTGAAAACACTAATCTTAGTCTAGAATTGGAGGCATTAAAAGCAAAATTATAACACAGAAATTACACAATCCAAAAGAGATATGAGTAACAGCCTGACATATAGCAAAGCATCTGTCCAGTTGCTCAATCTTGATTAAATTGCCTAATAGAGCCCACTCAGTGGGAACCATTGGCTTTCTGAGACAGTGTGTTTAAAGGAAAATCAGTTGATTGTGTCTGCTGTCCAGTCTCTTGAGGGGTGGGGGTGAATATATAGTGTCCTCGTTTTTTAAAATGGTGCTTCACGACCATGATTATGATGATCATTAAGAACAAAATGAGTAAGATGATCATAATGTAATACAGTGTGTCACTGGAGGGTTCTGCAGCGGAAGGGAGAGAGTGATGAAGAAAAGAGTCAAGATTATGTATAGGCATCCTGCCAGGTGTCATTAATTGTGAACAATTTAATCCATTTAATTTAAAGGGGCTTTGTAATTGAAATGATCATGACTATCAGGAATGGCATCATTAAACGAAGGATTTCTGTGCTTCCATTACATGATGCATAGTTATATTTATTACCTTTCATCATCACTGTCACTGTGATCATTCTGGTCATTTTCCCAACTCTATTCGTGGCAGTGCAGCTGTAGCTCCCAGTGTTGGTCGACGTGGCTCCTGTGATTCTGACAGTGCTCTGGCGCCCCCCAGTGGTCACATTTACATTTCCCGCAGCGTCATCGTAGGTCCACTCCAGTTTAGGAGGAGGGTTTCCCTCAGCGCTGCAGACCAGAGACTCATCACCTCCCTCAGACAACTCCAGCGTGTCCTCTCCTGGCAGGAACTCAGGGGCATCTGAGGGGAGAAGAGCAGCTGTTAAACCTCTCGGAGCTGTGCGACTGTAAAATGCCAGACAAGGCTAAACGGAAGCACAGTTCAAATATTGGCAGGCGGCTATTTCAATTCTCAAATGTGTCTTTTCAGCTCCAATGACTCATTCGCAGCCTTCATGCATTAGCAGAGAACTTTTGGAGCCTCAAATCACATACACAAGATGTTGACATCCATTTTAAGATAAGAAGTTCCATGTTTGTTGATTGCTGAGACGTTGTACTCCCCGCTATCTTTCCTGGTCAGACGCACAGGTAAATCTACTTCTTTCCCATCTTTCCTCCAGATAATCGTAGGTGCCGGCATCCCTCCAGCTGAACAAGTGAGGTTGTGATTTTTACCCTCTTCCCCTTCATAGTGAACAGGGCAGATCAACTCAGGGGCATCTGTAAAGGATAAGGATGGACATGTTCGTGTTAAATAATAAGTAGGCCATAGAGACCATGTATCAGATGTAATTTACATGTACATTCAAACACAACATGCAGAGAAAGGACACATTTGCGGGTTTCACAAGAACTAATGCACTGTAAGTATTGCTTTCAGTGTGATTAGGCCAAGCACAGAGCAGTTAGTCGAAGCGAAGCTTGAAAAAAAGCGTCTTGAGACGTTGATGTAATACATGTATTTACATATACTGTATGCCATTCACTTACATTCCACTGTGATGGTGACCGTAGAGTTGACAGCGCCATGGTCATTGGTGGCTGTAAAGACATATTCCCCCGAGTTCCTCCTGGTCAGGCGCTCAGAGCTGTTTAGCAGTCTCCCATGCAGGTACCACTGAACATGGGGACGAGGATTCCCATCGGCTGCACAGATATTCATGTCCAGGCTGAATGTGTGCTCCTTACCAGCAAAACTGTTTGGACACTTGCGGATCACTGGCTTATCTGTGAATTGAAAGAATGTTTTAAGTAAATGAGATACAAGCAACGCACACTGTGTAATTCTGTTTTGGGAATGACTAATCGCAGGGCAGGTCTAAAATCTGCATCAAGGGAAATTGGGTCACATATCTTTAAGATAAAAATGAAGGGAATTTTTCAGCAAATGAGATACGTCCAAATACAAGCGACACGCTGTTTAATTCTGTTTGGGGAATTAGCAATCAAAGAGCAGATCAAGGGAGATTGGAAAAAATAACACAATCAATTACGATTATTAAATGTGTAATAAGAGACTCACAGAACACGGTTAGGTTGAAATCTGAATCAATAGCAGAAGGATGTGGTCCCTCTGGTCCCAGGTTCAGCTGAGCCTCACATCTGTACAGTGCTCCGTCATCTTCTCTACTTGGGGTGATGGTGAGGATAGCTGACTTATTCACCGGTGTCTTACGGTTTCATTTCCTTTGTACCAGGTCACAGTGAGTTTCCGGACAGGAGCAACATTGAGGACGTCACACTGCAGCTTGTACTCTGTCCCTTCCACCATTGGTCCAGTGTGGTTCAGAGGAGAGATGGACACAACGTCTGGAAGTTCTGTAAATACATTTGAGTCACAAAGAAACATTTGGGGCGATGTTGACCTCATTACTAGACCAGAATTTGGCATGTAATATTGGGTGCACAATACAAATTTTGTATTACACCAATCAAACCCCTCTCCTGTGAAATTGGACAATTACCTTACTACAGATAGAGTATGCACATCAGGGCACATTTGTTCCCTTTCTGTTACACAAGGGACTGTGGTTCTTGCCAGAAAATACTCACGGTATAGAGTGACCCAAAGTGTCTCTGTATGCTGATCTCCATTCTTGAGATTGATGAAGCACTTTGGACTTGCATCCCAGTCTTTCAAGCTCTCTACTGTCCACATGACCCATGTGACGTTGTCAACCAAGCCTGTGGCTCCATCAGATGCTTCCCAGCCCATGCCTTCAGGGTCTGCTACCGATGTGCTGCAGTTGACTGAAACTGAGTCTCCATACCTCACCCCCAATCTGGAAGGGTTCATCTCCAGAGGATATAGGCTAGTTGTACCTACTGTGGTAGAAGAGGATAGTGTATTAGTCAATTTGTTTTTAACACAAATATTTGATTGCCAATTTGCAGCAAAGCTAAAACGAACCTCATGTGTTGTTCAAAAGACAATATCGCCCTCCTCTGGCACTAAACAAAAGTTTGTTCAAAGTCTCGATCTTCTTCTGCCTCACAACGCGAACAAAGAGCGTAGCCTATTCCTCACGCAATTAATTCATACCCCCCCGGATTATGAAATACTCACAGTGCACTAACATATTATGATGTTCTGATGTATTAACAGGAGAAGGATGTGGTCCCTTTTCAATAGAATACGTTGATGATGTGTTGGAATATTGTGGTCCCTCTGGTCCCAGGTTCAGCTGAGCCTCACATCTGTACAGTGCTCCGTCATCTTCTCTACTTGGGGTGATGGTGAGGATAGATGACTTATTCACTGGTGTATTACTCTGGTCACCATAAGAGTCTGTCTTTATGGTTTCATTTCCTTTGTACCAGGTCACAGTGAGGTTCTGGACAGGAGCAACATTGAGGACGTCACACTGCAGCTGGTACTCTGTCCCTTCCACCATTGGTCCAGTGTGGTTCAGAGGAGAGATGGACACAACGTCTGGAAGTTCTGAGGTGGAAAAAAAAAAATTGTTGTCATTGTTCCCTTGTCATGTATCATTTATTGCTAAGTCTTTCCTATCTTCAAGTCAATACTTACTGTAAATTATCAATGTGAGTTTTGTACTGCACCAACTTGTTTTATTGAACGATATGTTGCACTGGGGCTGTGGATCCCAGCTTAATAAATTATCCACTTTCCAGATGACAAACTGTACATATTCTATTGAGGTGCTTCCTTCAGTAGCCACCCAATGGATCCCATCAGAGATTTCTAAGGTACTGCAGTTGACTTGGACTGAGTCACCATGTTTCACAACCAACTCATCCGGTTCCAGAGTGAGATAGTTCCTCTCAGAGGGGCATTTTCCACCTGACGCTGTTGAAACATTGTGGCACATTACATTCTTATTCTTATTTATATTCTTAAATTAGTAGTAGTAGAAGTGTAGTTTCACAGTAGCTTTTACAAAGAACAACAATAGGGTCAGACAGGACATGGGTCTACTTTGATGAGCACAGTGCATTCTACTGCTGACTTTTTACACTATATTTACACTGTTACCAACTCCAACTAAGTGAAACCATGCTAAACCACAATCCTCCCCATGCATATCAGAGGCTTTTCTTGAACTCAAACTTCCGTTTGAGTTCCGCTTTTCTTGAACTCAAACTTCCGTCAAACTCAAACTTCCTCCTGTTCTTCCGTTAACCGTTCTAGTGTTAATCACATCATCTAACACCTACCACTCCCATTAGAATAGCATAACACATCTACTAAAAGGATCCGCCATTTCACCATATGCTTACACTTTGTTATTCATTTGGTATATTTTGTTAGCATTTTAGTTTGTTTATTAACTTTTACATTAAGTCATTTAGCAGACGCTTTTATCCAAAGCGACTTACAAGAGAGAGCTTTACAAAAAGTGCATAGGTCAATGATCTTAAACAACGAGAGAGCCCCAGAAACATTGCGGGTAGGCAAAACATGAAGCATACGTTGTGAAAAGACAAATTTCAATTACACTTTTGAATTTAGTTTGTGAGTTTATAGTTTGTCTCTGCTCTGTCTCATCACAGCCTAATCTCAGTTTTATAAACTTTTCAATTTTATAAACAATTCTGTGGATGCTCAACCATTGTGGGGTGTACATATTTGTGTTACTCACCCAACGTTTGCGGATGCTATGGATTCCAAACTTTATTGGGTTTTGAAAACAAACTACAAATATTACAATATCGGTAAACTACCCTCCAATTTCCACCTGGCTGTAAAATAGTGTTTAAAAATTAAAATGGGGTTGTAATAGCATTGTGCAGGTTCCCAGAAGCCATTTTGGAGTTTAACACACCACAAAGAGTGCAAGGTTTGACAAAAGCAGGAGACATTCAGACAGGCAGGAAGACAGACTGGATGTTCTTGGAAATATTTTGTGATGGATTTTAGGCCACGCAGTGGAGGACCACTGGTGAGAACATAGTTACTATTACGTTAAAGAAAAGACAAAACATGTATTTGCTATGTGGTAAACCTTAACCACAACTAACAACATATACATAACATCATACTGTGTATAAACCATTATGTCCACACCATAGTTCTTACTTACCGATGTGTAACAGCCCGATCACGAGGGAGACCAACATGCTATGCTGTAGGATCATATTGATGCTCAGATAATCAATGCTTTAATGGAGGGAATGGATGGGGGTGTTGACAAGAGGATGCTCCTGGCTGTTAATAGAACCACCTGGTTCCTTGCTTAGTTCTGATAGTAGAGACCTAGTACCTGTTACTATACCTTACTGGCATACGCTGTCCCGTCTGTGTGAAGGAGAAAATGAAATTGAACATAGAAAGTCTGACCTCAAAAAGGAAATAGAGGCAAAGAGGATGCCGCTAACCACAGTCAGTCACAAGTTGCATCGACCAAACAGACCACTCCCATCCTGTAGATGGATCTTTTTTATTTAAAAAAATGCAATGCAGAAAATATGAGTGTTGGGTCATGTACATGTGACTTAAAAAAAACAATACTCTTGTTCGTGTTTCTGCCACCAAGTTCTAAAACAAATGTACTGTCTATTCATATTGCCCTTATTGGTATGTATGTACAATATGTACAACCAAATCACCAAAGCAGGTTTTGCTAGACAAACAATTTAAATACCAGTCATTCTCACTGTTATCATCCATTGGCAAGCATCTAAACATTTTACCTTCAACACTCACATCAGCGTCTGATCTGAAATGATGGCCGATAACGTATATAGAATGTTTCCTCTTTAAAATGTGTTTTTAAAGTGTTTCAACATAGATGGTGCAAAGTGAAACTTCTGAAATACAGTACACATGCTCACACACTGGACACTCAGCTGCATTTCTTCATCACCTGCCTATGGACAGGCAGTGGGTTATGTAGGTTTGATCATCATGGTGACTTTCTTTAGGGAGTAGGAGCCCCCGTGGAACTCTGTCCAGTACACTCCGTCCTGGTAGCGGCTCCGGTAGTGCCCGCCTCGATACCAGACTCCATTCAGATTGGAGTGGGCACACATGTGATACCACCAGCCCCCTTTCTGGTAGTGTGCACAGTTTCCTGGTAAGGACAGAGAGGAAACAGACTGATGAAACCAAAGCAGCCTTTTTAAAAGGAGCCGTTTCTGCCTCCACTCTTCTACAAACCACAATTACCACCGTGTACAGTTTATTTCGACGTGACGTTGCCATGGGATATCTTTCGAGCGCACTATTTCGAATATCTTCAAAATAAACAATACAATAAAGAAAAGAAAGTGTCTAAGGCAGCTTTACCGGAGTAGCCGTCCTTGTCCCGGTCCAGAGTGGTGAATGCCCTGTTGTTGTGCCAGGAGAGAGAGTCCCCAGCATTGCCACTGTAATCTCCTAGTCTCAGACGGTACCAATCAGTCTCTGGCTCCAGGTGGAAACTGCTGTACTCAGCAAACACGTGCCGGCCCTGCCAGTCCTCCATGGCCACCCGTAGCTTGTAGTGGGCCTGTTTGGTCAGCCAGTACAGGTGCTCTAGTCCTAGCCAGTACTCTCCATCCAGGTTTCCAAAGCCTTGCTGGTGTAGAAGGATACAAATGCTTATAGGATTGAAGTCAGCGGAGTCTGTCATAAGGATTCCTCCGGAAACCTATTGTATTTTTTGGTATTCTTCTTATTCTAGTAACCTATTTAGGTTTAACTCAAGATCTACCAAATAGATTTTGTGTATGAAACACCAGGCCATGACTTACACCAAGAATGGCACACATTTGACCTTAGGGGGCGCCACAGGCCACACCCAAATGTCTAGGTCATGTTTGTAAAAGTAGCATTTTGACAATATTGTGAGACTGCGTTGGACACTGCATAGTCCCATTCACGTTAGTCACTGAGTGTTCTGACACATTCACCCTGTCCAAGTGTTATAGTGCCTGTGGCTGAGTTTTCTAGAATCTGAAATCTTGAGGATGTCAAATCAAGTCTCAATGCATCCAGACTTTAAGAATTCTGCAGGTTGAGATGCTTTGATGATTCGTTTGTCAGCAGTTAGGTCTAACCCTCTAACATGTCAATTTTACAATATTTTGCTCATTTAAGGAGGAATCTGCCATTGCTGCTTGCAATTTACTTTTTATTCTTTATTCCTAAGATTATTTAAGCTTGTGGGTAGTTTTGAGTCTTTGAGTATTACAGCCCACAAGCATTTCAGAAGTTTAATGCCTATATCATTTTGATTGCAAGCAACCCAGACTTGATGTAACTTTCGATTAGATTTGAAGAGAACTGTATTGATCCCTGAGGACACGGCAGTATTGAATAGAAATAACAGTACAAATGTCTACAGCTAAAACAAGTTTGCACCAAACTCATAAAAAATGAATCTAATTTCATCACGTACAATGACCTGAAATGAGAATCAAATGGGGGGAGCGGGGGGGGGGGGGGGAGATTACATCTAATCTAGCCTTCCTACTCCTAAACAGTATGGCGGCCAACGGGTGATCACCTTATACTGCTCCCAGTTTCTGAAGAAGTTGACCGATCCGTCCTGTCTCCTCTGGATGACGGTCCAGCCGCCCTGGGCCTGGGCCTGCTCGCACCACGCCTGCAGGAGACGGTTGGCACTCTGTGGGCGCAGCAGATAGATCCCACTGGTGGCCTCGCCTGAGTCCAAAGCATGCTGGCAGTCCCGCCAGGGACCTGGGGAACACACATTGTACAACGGCGTGATCTACAAAGGCTGTCGGTGGAGTGGCGTGTGGGGGAGCAGGGTGCATAGTAGACAGGGGTCTGGAATTCGGTTTGTTTTAAAGCCAACAAGGTCGCAAACACACACCAGGCTTGAGCGCTGCCTCTGTTCATTTGTTTACTGCAGAGGAATTTTTCCCAACACATGTTGTGTGTCTCCTGTCACTCTAAAGATACCGCATGTAGGCCTAGAGCATGGACACAGAATGTCTTGAACCCAACACATTAATCCTCATGAGAGTCTCCTCTTTCCCATACGACGAGATCAAGGGTCAACCACACCATACTCACAAATACAAGTAAGATCTTTCATTGTACATCGTTCTGAAGACTAGTTATCACAACACACTAAGTGATTTGGGATCACTTTGCAGCTTCTAATTACAGTAGCTGCTCGGGTGGACCTTGTCTATCAAATGTACCACACACTCATCCAAATGGTCTGCCCTGTAATCTAGGACATTCCAGCTGAGCAAACAAAGGAGCACTGTAGAAGTTAGTAATTCAAGGTTCCATAGCATTACCCTAGAGTGGGCTGTGATTAGTGTGTGTGTGACAGTGAGAGAGAGAGAGAGAGAGAGAGAGAGAGAGAGAGAGAGAGAGAGAGAGAGAGAGAGAGAGAGAGAGAGAGAGAGAGAGAGAGAGAGAGAGAGAGAGAGAGAGAGAGAGAGAGAGAGAGAGAGAATGAGTGTTTGTTTTAACAAAACCCCTTCTCTCATCTAACGATAACAGCTGGCACTCTGGAAACATTGTTTAAGCATTCCCAGAGAGATAGCACTCCTATCAGCCGGTCACTGACTCCTTGAGGTTCTGGAGAGTTATATTGCACTGTCAAAACTGACAGTGTAACATACACTCGCTCTGGTTGCTGTCAGAGTTCACTGATATCGAATTGGTGAAAAGATAATCTAAAAAGGAGTCGGCCACTAAAATGTAAACGATGCAGGATGAAGACATGCTCTGTTACCTTTCACACCCTGCCCTAAACAGGAAAGCACTGTTAAACTGTAGGCTTCTACTATGCAACACATGTCTGCAGTTCTGTACCTGGGGTCTTGGTGACAGGAAAGCTGATGAAAGTGGGTTCTGTGGAGACACTGGGCATATTGGTGGGGAGAACGTTGGTCTCCTGGGACTGTTCCTTCTGTAGGGGAGGGGCACCCTGGTCTCTTTGAACATTGTTAGTCATTTGGTTGGGAGCAGAGCTGTCATTGAGCTGGGGTCTTGTGGGCGGAGAGGTCACCTGTCCGAATAAAACAGGAACACAAGTGTCCATCATTGCTAAAGCTGAATTCATGTTGAGACGACTTCTTGATGTGACAAATGCAAATGCATCCCTCACCTGAAGGGGCGGAGTTATGTCTTTGGTCCGAAACTGCTTCTCCAAATGGGCGATGAGCTGGCTCTGGTTGACCATCATGGACGTCAGGACTCCATACTTCTTCTCCAGCTCCCTGTAGCTGCTGGATACCTGCAGAACCTGTGGGTGACCCACCACGATGCCAGACAGACAGCAAGAAAGAGGGAGTGGAGTGAATGGGTTCGGGTAAGCCCGGTGTGCACGTTTCCAGAGATGAGGAGAAGCAACATATCGAGGAGCACTACTCTCTGCTTACCTGCGTCGTGGCATTGAGCAGTAGGCTTTCTAGCCTTTGCTGCTCCCACGCCTGGTCCTTTTTGTGGATGACCTCATGCAGTAGCTGGGCATAAAGCTGGGTGATGCGGGCGTTCATGCTGCTGCTCTCCTTTCGCAGCGCCCTCAGTTCGGTGACCAGGGCCCCCTCCTGCTCCAGTTGCCCCTGCAGCTTCTCCAGCTGCCCCTGCTGCCGACTCAGCGCTGCCCGCAGCGCCGCCAACTCGGTGTGGTTGGCACCGGCAGACTCTGTGTTCACACATAGGGCCCCCTTGAGCTTCTGCTGGGGAACGATGAAGGTGTACGAGCAGCGGCCCGGCTTTGTTTCGGACGAGCGAGGCTTCTGAGGACTCCCCCCATGGACGTCTTCCTTCTGCCCCCCCACCTCGGACAGGACCAGACCGAGGGTTAGGAAGAGAGTCAGGCCAAAGCTCAGCGGATTCTCCATCTATTTGTTCAACTTTTAAGCTGTGTCTGTCCGGGAAAGAAACGTCCTTCGGTTAGGGATTAAGTAACAATAGGGTTAGTCCATCCTATGCTTATGACATATAGACCATTAACAGCATTCTTTGGGGCAGCCAGAGCTGCATCTTAAAAAATCACCAGATGTTCTTCTGGAAGGTGAGAACACATTTTAGGGTTTGGTCCTGGCTGGAGATCATTAGCAAGTAAACACCAGAGGTAAAGTAATCAGCATAAATGGCCAATGTCAATATACCTCCATCCACTGGTCAACACAATCCTCTCAGACTCAACTCACACCCATCAGAACAACCATAGTCAACGCCATAAAGACCATTAACACCACACCATATTGGTCTTAACACCATATATGCAGCAGACATTCTTCAATGAAAACATTATTTATAACTAAATTATTTGTGTTTCTTTATCGACAAAACACGCTGAAACCTCCAATTATTAAGTATTTAGAACACATACAATCAAACATATAATTACATTAATAACTTATTCTAGCAAACAATCTAACATTTCCCCCAAAAAGATACAGCTCCATCTGTCTTGGCATGTTTGCTGTACCACCGTTCCAATTAACATGAGGAGCAATTGTCACTCAAACAAGCTAATGTAACTTACCACAATTCTGATCACAAGCATACAACAAGGCAGTAGGTTGGAAGACTGTCTTGTTTTCAAATGACAAGTCAGGTATTCTTATTGTGAAAAAGTACCACTTCTTCCGAAATATTAAATCCTTTTCAGTGAATGGTTCACAGTCAAGCTAACCTGCTCGTTCCCTTAGACGCAGACAGGCAGACTCACAACACTGAGAATGAAAAAGGGCAGAGACATGCAGTTAAACTGAGATTTCTAACAACATAAATACCTCCCCTTCAATACATCCCTGTCACAGGACCTCCAAACAAAAAGGGCATAATTACGAACTACCCTAAGGACACCCCCTTCCAAGTGCCTATGGCCCTACCCTAAAGACAACCCCTCTGAAGTGCCTATGGCCCCAGCTGCCTCTCTATGGCCCTCCTCACCCTTTGTCTTCCTTTTGCTATTCTGGCTGATAGTGTGACACATTAAGCAGTTTTTCAGAGGACAGTCTGTTAACTCATTCAGCATGGTAATATATTAGTATCCGGTAATATATTAGTATCAGGTGTGATTGTATGTGATAACCAATAATCCACTTTCAAGAAAATGGAGCTGGAGGCTGGGGTAAACAAATAACCAAAAACCGGTTGATGGTCCTACTATCAGCAGCTATTTCCCTGAGCTATGGGAAGGTACCGTATGAGTATGAATGAGAGCAGTGACCAGCTTCTTTCCACATAGTCATTGAGTCAAACTTCTGAGTGCTGAATAGGAACCATTAAAAAATGTTAGATCGGACGTCTCAGGGTGTAACACAACAGATCAGAAGCGCCATATCCACACACGTGCTAATGAAACGTTCTTCTACTATCACACACTGAAGAGACCGTGCCTGAAATGGAGAACGCTCCCTGGAAATGCGGGCATTACGCAATGATTAAGTCACGATAGCCTGTTAATTTTCCACGTTTAGTCTTATTACATTGTTAGGTATACATATTTATTACAGCCCCTCCATAGCACTGCTGCTTTTTTGTTACATTTGGACACAAGCATGGGGAAATCAAAGGTGAGTAGCTAGCTTGCTAGCTAGCATAAATGAAGTTTGGAAATACTTGATAGCCGAGTAGCTGGCTATCAAGAAAGTTACAACATTGGTGATATCATATTAAACGTATACAAGCATGATATAGCAAGTGCTAATTGCATGCTGACTTACAAAACAAGATAAATCCCTCTATAGCTACTTAACTACTGTAGCTACCGTCATGCTAGTGTGGCTAAGTAACGACGTGGAATATCATGTACTGAGTGATATGGATAACCTTGCAATAATTGACATCATTTCAGACCAAACACCAGAAGAAATCCCGATTACAAGCGAATCATGTGGCAGAAGAGACATATGCTTCTGCCCCACACTCCTTCGTGTTTCAACGTGGGAAGGTTGGTAAGAATGTCGGCCAACTCGTGATGGACATGCGGCGTGTCATGGAGCCCTTTACAGCAGAGTCACTCAAGGTTCGTCTCGTACAATCCGTTTGTTTTAATGTTAACTGTTTAACACATTTAACAGTAGCTTGTGTGCAAGCCACACATGTCCACTGTTGTTTGTGCGTATATGGCTTATAGCTACGCAGTTTATTAACGGAGTCTTGCTTTCCAGGTCAGGAAGAAAAATGTTCTCAAGGACTTTGTGTCAATAGCTGGACCCTTGGGAGTGACACACTTCGCAATATTCAGCAAGACGCCCAGCAGTATTAACATGGTGAGTGCCAAGAAGTAATCCATTTGTTTGAACACAACAAGACTGCTGAAAATTGTCATTCCTGGTCAAAGACCATATGGATGCATGCAGTTTTACAAGGGATGTCATTATTCAAAATGTCAGAAATTATGTTTTTCCTGACACGGATGCAAGTGATGATTTTATGAGAATATCTGACTTGATGATTAAGAATTCTTTACTGATGCATCCATTTGATACTATACTAAGCCTTGGGTCAGTTTGAATCCACAAGTGACCCAGAAAGGTCTTATGAGTACATACATAAATAACCCTAGTGTAAACATATGAATATGTCCCTGAAAACATAAGTCTATTTTGCTTAACGAGGGGGTGGCTTGTTTTTCCAGAGGCTGGCTCGGCTGCCCAAGGGCCCCATGCTTCACTTCCGCGTGAAGAAGGTGAGCGACGACTCTTCTCTGTAATACGGGGGAAGGATTTGCTCAAAAGGGCGGCGTTGCAATGTGTGCCTCACTTGTCACCTCGTTGTGACTCGTGTCCTATCCCTCGATATATTTGTACTCAAGAATCTTTTTGTTGTTGTTGTAGTTCTCCCTCATCAAAGATGTGGTGTCTTCTCTGAAGAAGCACAGGATGCATGACCAACAGTTCACCCATCATCCACTGCTGGTCCTCAACAACTTCAGCACAGACGGCATGCATGTCAAGCTCATGGCCACCATGTTTCAGAACATGTTCCCGTCCATTAATGTGCATAAGGTATGTCCAGTGAACACAAACTAAGATGTATGCCAGAGTTCATAGTTTAGGATCTGTCAAAAATGATGAAAGTATAGTCTTCTGACATTTACTGATGATCAATCAAAAGTAAACGCTTTCTGACTTTCTAGAAACTTTGACGTCTATTCACTCTTCTAAAATGAACGTTGGCGTGGATAACGTATATTGGTGTTTGGTGTTTTTTCTCGTAGGTAAGCCTTAATGCCATTAAGAGGTGTGTTCTGCTGAACTACGATCCTGAGTCACAGGAGATTGAATTTCGTCACTAGTAAGTATATCGATTTGGTATTCATAAAAAAAATCATGTTTAAACATTCTGCATAACAGGACGGCTTGGGCTCAAATGATGACATATTGTGACTTGACTGTTCAGTGATGCATGTTCAAAGTAAACGCACTGACGGGCCCCACGTTGAAATGTCCCCCTGGCTGATTGGTGTTGGTCCACACTTAACCCCTGCTCGCGCTCCATGTGTTCCCCTCTGCAGCAGCCTGAAGGTGGTGCCTGTGGGCATGAGCAAAGGTGTCAAGAAGCTGATGCAGGAGAGATTCCCCAACATGAACAAGTTGGAAGACATCAGTGAGCTACTGATTAAGTAAGTATTATAAGAGTGCAGTGATTCACAGGTAAAACCAACGCGCAATGAAAATGTTTCTATATAACTGGAACTTTTAATTTGGCTGCATTTGACGCTATCTCAACAGCTTTCCTGGTGACTGCTGTGCGATTTGTTAACCAAATACTTTGCTTAAAGAGCTACTGATTTCCCCTTCATATTCTTTGTGTCCTTTTTCAGAGGCGCGAATCTTTCGGAGAGTGAAGCAGAGCAGGATGGAGACCACAACATCACTGAACTGCCCCAAGTCTACTCTGGAAGAGGAAACATGGCGGCAGAGCAGAGCGCTGTGCGATTGACAGAGGTGATTTAGAAGACCATTACATTTAGGAAGAGCATCCTCACACGTTTGTTTTGGCACTTGCATTGTATTCATATAGCAAGGCACTTTTATGCAAAAGGGATGTATACATACAACAGTTCCAATGAATGTTGAGCTGTAAAGCATTGGTGTCTTGTCCCTCCCAGATAGGTCCCCGTATGACCCTGCAGCTGGTGAAGATAGAAGAGGGCATGGGGGAGGGCAGCGTCCTCTACCATGCAGTCAGTAAGTACACCTGGCTGTCTCCGCCCCCTTTGTTTGTCTACTGGATGTACATGATGATGAGAGAGAGATGATCCTCCTGTGATTTATTTATACCTCAAAAGTAAACGCTTACTGACCCATCCACTGGCAGACTGCGTATGAATAGTACACTTTCCCAATCTGTTGTTGACATTTAGTCTTTTTTAGTCTCAAAGACTGAAGAGGAAATTCAGGAGATCCTTAACCGGAAAGAGGCCCAGCTGAAAGAGAAGAGTCTGCGCAGGAAGAAGCAGGAGAAGAATGTGGCCGAGAAGAAAGAGAGACAGGAAGAGAACAAGTGAGTTTTTCTGGAGACGTTCTTGGCCCTCCTCCCATAGGTGTGAATGGTACAGGTCTCTGATGTTGGTTCATGTCTTGGCAGGAAAAAGAGCCTGGCAGGTATTAAGAGGAAGCACCAGGAGACTGAGGAGCATGACAGTGAGGTAGAGGATCCTGGGATGCAGGAGGGCCAGACTGCAGCCTACGAATCCGATGATGAGGTTGAATACTACCGACAGGCTGTGGGGCAGGAGCCTGATGAAGGTAAATGTAATCCATTTATTGCTGTCCCAGTTGTTGACCTATGTTCACCTTTGCAGATGCATCAGTATACGATTGAACTGTAGCTAATTATAAATGTTGCGCTTTTTTTCAGACATGTTCCCTGCTGTCAAGAAAAGGAGAGATTCCAGCAAATTCCCAGGACCCTTTAAGAAGAGGACACAGTCTCCTGGTGCTGAGAACAAGCATAGTTCGCACAGCAAGTCCGCGAGAAGACCTGGTCCAGGAGGACCGCCGAGAGACAGAAGGGGAGGCGATGGGGAGAGAAGGGGAGGCGATGGGGAGAGAAAGGGAGGGAAGAAATTTGCGGAGAGGCAGGCAGGGAAGAAATTTGGGGACAGGGGCAAACATTTTGAGGGCAAAATGAGACCTGGTGGTAAGAGATTTGGGGGAAAGAAACATGAGGATGGAGGGAAAAAAATGTTTGACGGAGGAAAGAAATTTGGTGGAAAGAAAACAGGGGACAAGACTTTCAAATCTAATGGCCAAAAAGGCAAACCTCGTCCAGGCTTCAAGAAGAAGGGTACAGGTGGAGGAGCAAAGCAAAGCTTCAAACCGAGGAAGGGCAAAAGCTGACATTCTCTAAATAGAAATCTGTACTAGCAGATATGGGGTGCATTGTCTTGCTGTACCACCAGGGCACCTTCATGGACATGAACCTGGTGTCATAAACTGATGTCACTGGGTTATGCAAGTTAACCAGTTCTTGAAAGGACACTATTGCATCGGCAGGAGGACTTTTCAGTGACAATTCAGTGATGCTGTTTTCTACCATGTAAAATATTTGTAAAAATGATTTTGTTGATAAAGGGTTAAGATGTATGCAATATCTAAGACTTTTATTCATGAACTTCTTTGGTAGTTTTACCTGTGACATATACATTGCATAAGTACATAAATTAGATTAAAACATCTGTGGTGACGCTTCCTCAATTTGTGACTTCAAGAACAAAGCAGGAAATTCTGTTCTTGACTTTTCAAAACGGAAGTGGTGGGTATCTGCATTCTAAATCTGCACTAGCGTTGTGTGAGCAGCTCTGTCACAAGTGTCTTAATAGCGTAAGTATTGAGAAGCTTGTATTTTAGTTTTTTAAAAAGTGTATAAATTCTGACAGATTTAGGGACAATTAAGTGAACTTACTGTGTTAGGAATGTACTATAGTTATCACATGGCTTAGGAGATGGAGTTGATAATGGAGCATTTATATTTTCTCCTTTACAGAACTTGAATTGGGGCACCTGAAGAAACTTTTACATTTTGGGATTATAACTGGGTATCATGACTAACTACTCCGTGGGTGAACAGTTCCAAATGCGGTTACTTCCTTCAATGTATGGGATTGAATTTTGTGTGGCCTTGGTGGGTAATCTGTTTGCACTGTGGCTCCTGGTAACCAAGGAGAGGAAGAACTGGCACACTGGTGTGGTGCTGTCGTGTAACCTCGCCATCAGTGACCTGCTCTATGTCCTCACCCTGCCTCTGCTGATAGTCTACTACGCGCAGAAGAAGAACTGGCCCTTTGGAAATGCAATGTGCAAACTGGAGCGCTTTCTGTTTACCTGTAACCTGTACGGGAGCATCTTCTTCATCATGTGCATCGGTGTGAATCGTTACGTGGCCATCGTGCATCCGTTCTTCACCCGGACCTACGTGCGCCCCGCTCATGCCAAGGCTGTCAGCCTCGTCACCTGGATCATTGTGGCAGCCTTTTCCTCCCCCGTGTTGATGTTTGCTTCCACATGTCCGAAAGGAAATGTGACTTACTGTGTCTCCCATTGTGAAATGAAATCTGACGAGTGCTCTCACTTCAACTACAAGCTATTTCTAGCTCTGGTTGGGTGTTTTGTTCCCTTTCTGGTCACATTTGCTTCTTATAGTGGAATTATTTGGGTTGTGTGGCAGAATACTAATATTACCCCTCTGGAGAAAAGGAAGGTGGCACTTATGGTGCTGTCAGGCATTGTGTTGTATGCTGTTTCATTCTTGCCCTATCATGTCTTACAAAGCTACCACTTTTATCTGATAAAAATTGAAACATTTGATAGGAGGATCTATGAAGCCTACCAAGTATCCAAGGGTATGGCAACTCTGAACATGTGCATTCATCCTCTTCTCTATATGGCTGTGTTTAACAGCTTCAGAGTCGCTTGCTGTGGAAAAGACCAAGATGACAATGTATAGAGAAGTTTGAAAGAAACCTTTATGGTATGAAACCTTAGCTTAGCATAAATGTATTTTAGATTTAGAATCAACCTGTAGCTGGAACACAAAGCCACTCAACATGCTCTAAATTGCTTTGCTGTATTTTGCGATATTTGAATTCTATAAACCGACACAATAATGTATGATCTATAATTTAAATAAAAAGACCAAATTACACCATCAGTCCTCTGCACCGTGTTTCAAGGACAGCCGTGCCTGTGGGCGGCGCTCAAACTTTCGTCGGGTACGACATTTTCTTTTGCTCGCGTCCCCTTTCCGATGTTCTCTGGCCGCTGAGCGCACCGCGAGGATGCCGTCGATCGAATACGACGAGTGAGTCTTTCCTCCAATATGTATCAAATTTGTTGACAGCATATCCTAAATCGCCCTAATAGTGTTTCCTTGCTTTTCTCTCTAGTTCCAAGCCCAGCTGGGCCGATCAGGTTGAAGAGGAAGGAGATGAAGGTATTTTACTTGTGAGCTAGCCTGTGTGTGAGCTGGTGGCCCAAGATGCCTCACGTAGCTAGCTCTAGCTCTACTTTGTAGTTAGTCAGCTAGCTTACTCAGTCCCAGCGAATAGAGAGGCCAAGACAAGGCGGTTATCCACGTGTATAATTAACCCTGTGTGAATTAACTGTGCCGGGACACATTTTATACATTTGTGAATGTGTACTTGAGTGATGTAATTTGCTAACGGAACATTGAACCGATACGACCGTTCGTTGCATTGGGCACTGTCAATGAATTTAGCTTAGCGCGGCTAACTCAGCTTGCATGCGCGTTTACCATTCTGTTAGCCTAGCTTTTAGCTAGCTTGTAGCAGTAGCAAAGTGTAGCTAGCTATACGTTATTGTATTACTGTAGTACTTGCAGATATACAACGTTCACTAAAACCTTGGCCACAGTTTGAAACTGGCAATATTTCTGCTTGATAATGTGTAACATATTAAAATATTATGTATGTTTCTGATGTATGGTATCAGAACGCATTGGCAATCAGTCTAATTGATGTTTGGATTATCCTCCTCACCAGGTACCCTACCATCTCCAAAAGAAACTATCAAAGGAAATATTAAAACTATCACAGAATACAAGATTGACGAAGATGGAAAAAAGTTCAAGGTACTTTGAATTAGTAATTTATACCCTCATATTGGACTGCATGCCATAACCGTTGCTTACACTCTAAAAAAATATAACCTATTATTTTGTTGTTTTTAGATTATACGAACTTTCAAGATTGAGACCAGGAAAGCCTCAAAAGCTGTTGCCAGGAGAAAGGTTTGTTTTCCTCAGAGATGAATGTTCAATTCACACCAAGTAGGCTACCTAGTTTGAAATGTTGAACCATTATAGTTTGAGATAGCTGCTATGCAATGTCATTCTGACATTTTGTTGTCTCCTAATAGAACTGGAAGAAGTTTGGTAACTCGGAGTTTGATGCTCCTGGTCCCAATGTTGCAACCACCACAGTCAGCGATGATGTTTTCATGACCTTTATCTCCAGCAAAGAGGTGAGGAAGTGGTGCTGTTTTACTGTCCTCTACAGTCTTGAGTCACAAAACACCTATGTTGGATATTTTAGTTTGTAGACTTAAATAGTCTGCCCAGGTAACAGACGGATAATAAACATATGTGTAACCTATCCCAGGACCTGAATGCCCAGGACCAAGATGAAGACCCCATGAGCAAGATAAAAGGACAGAAAATAGTGTCCTGTCGAATCTGCAAAGGGGACCATTGGACCACCCGCTGTCCTTACAAGGATACTCTGGGCCCCATGCAAAAGGAGCTGGCGGAACAGCTAGGCCTGACCACAGGGGACAAGGAGAAATCGTCTGGTATGGACAATGGTAAATAACTCCTCGGGCCGTCCAGATTTGATCTCACTGTGAATGATTTTGAAAGTGGAACATGCCAGATTAGACTTCCCACCCGCCTCTTTAAATTCCCATCAGCGGAGCCTGAGCCTGCCGCGCCAGCACAGAGCAAGACTGGGAAGTACGTCCCCCCGAGTCTGAGGGATGGCAGCACGCGCAGGGGCGAGTCCATGCAGCCCAACCGCCGAGGTGAGTGTGAGTTTCAACCCACCTCGATGCATACAGTACTTAGCCCATCTCACTTTAAATCAAACAATCATTTTGTAAATAAAAAAAAACCTTGTAAATCCTGATCAAAAAGTCACAAGTTCAGATCCCTCATTGTATGGTCGCTTTGGATAAAAAGCGTCCGCTAAATATACACATTATCATGGTATGTCACACACTTTGTTTTCGTGGCTCAATGGCCGTGTCTTCCCATCCCCAGCGGATGACAATGCCACCATCCGAGTGACCAATCTGTCCGAGGACACCCGAGAGACCGATCTGCAGGAGCTCTTCAGACCCTTCGGCTCCATCTCCAGGATCTACCTGGCCAAGGACAAAAACACCGGCCAGTCTAAAGTAAGTCAAGGTTCAATCATGTCATTTGGATGCCTTTTCGTAGGCCGCGTCTAAGGCCGTTTCTCTCCGGTCTTCTTCCTCAGGGCTTTGCCTTCATCAGTTTCCACCGTCGGGAGGATGCAGCCAGGGCCATCGCGGGGGTGTCCGGGTTCGGATATGACCATCTCATCCTCAATGTGGAATGGGCCAAGTGAGTATCACGCGACTCGTGAGAGCTGTGAAATCTCGTGTTCCAACTGATTTGGCTCGACTGACTTTTCGACCCTTTTCATTTTGCAGGCCGTCAAACAACTGAGATGAAAAGAAGTCCATATTCCAGCTGGATTCCAGATTTGATTCATGTAACAGAATGTGGCCGTTTAAATAAAGCAGTGGGGGAAAACTTTTTTTTTTTTTTGTAGACACTCGCACTACTGAATTCTTGAACTAATGCACTCTAGTTTTTCCTGGATCAAGGTCTTTGGAGGAAGTGCAGTGGACAAAGGTATATGTGGCAAAATTGAACAACTGTTTTAACTGTAGTCATGTACCTGAGCATGTTTTCTACTTGGCAAATTAAGTCAACTGTATTGGTTGGCTAATAGCTTGCCAAAATGGCCAGACAAACCATATAGCTTTGGCATCCAGATCCAGGACAATCTAGATTAAATGTAGACTATAGAATGTTGGCAGAGGCATAAAATCGCAAGGTGGTTTATTTCTACGTTCTTTTTACAAGATGGGGACCAAGGGTATTTTAGCTTACCTCAGTGGACAACTAAATATTAAGTGAACCCTGATGTCCTGTGTGCCACTGAAATTTTAAAATGGCCCAGTAAACTCAGTTTTGTGTGGAAACATTTAAAGATGCTGTAAAGGGGGATTGAAGATGAGTTAAGTTCATCACACCAAAGAATGTGTTAACTACCCATTGAAATGGAAAAAAAAGACTATGCTAAATTAGGCTTTGAAATCGTAAGAAAATCAGCAGTCTTCTCTGAGGGGGGGTGTCGCTTGAAGGAGCTGAAGCTCAACCCCCTCGAATTTGAGTTTAGCAACACTAGCTAAATCAATTAGATATCAGAACAGACCTACCTGCAGTCTGAGTGTCAGGTTTTGCCCCGCCTATACAAAACCTGAGCTGAATACGGGTGAGAAACTGTTCAACGGTCTAACCACATTTCAGAGCGACAGAGCTTTGCACATGCTTTCAGCAACTCATTTCACACAATGTACTGAGAAGCAAATCATGGTATTTGCTTTGCAGCTTTTGAGTCGTTCCAGATGAAGTTTGAATGGAAAAAACAATGAGTACATGGTTCTTGAAAAAAAAAAAAAAATCCCAAATCAAATAAATGTCATTTCATAAGCTTTATTTGAAATATTACAACATATAAAAACTACATACAATTAATTCCACTTTCAGTGTTGATATTTGCAAATACACGGTTAAAACCACATTAAAAAAAAATCATTAACACGAAATAGTACTGCACAGAATGTCCAGATAGGCCACAGCAGTGACAAGGCTCAAAAAACTGAAGAAGTTCGAGACTTGGCTTCAGGATGTGGCTAGTTCGAAACCTCCATTTTCTCCTGCTTCACATCGTTTTCCTGTTTCACGGTTTCTATGGAAAGGGACCCAAAAAAAAAAAACGTTGTAAAGCAGGTCATCACGCACACGCACACATTTTTGGAAAGACAGTCGGGCCTCACCTGAAACACTCTCCTCCTTGATCCTCTCCAGGACACATTTCTTGATCTCGAGCCCAATGGCTCTGGAGAGAGGGGGCGGCACTGCATTTCCAACCTGGAAGACATGAAGGACAGGATGAAGCTCAACATGTTAGGGAGGGAGAGTTTAGTTATATTTTTATATATATATATATATATATTTTTTTAGAAGACTTAAAAACAATGGATTTCTTGGAGGAAAAGTTTACCTGTCTGTGTTTGTCAAGGACGTTCCCAAAGAAGCGGTAGGTATCGGGGAATCCCTGAGAGCGTGCACACTCCCTCACACTGACCACTCGGTGCTGCTCTGGATGCAGGACACGGCCCTGGACAGAAGGATAAGAGTTTTTTTGCTTAACAGCCATCGACATACGTTTGGATCAATGTGTGTTACAAGTCCAATGCATGGCCCCTGTTGGGGTACAGAAGGTTACCGACTTAAGCAGCAGACAGCTGGTATGATTTGAATGTGTTAAAAAGTAAAGTACGCAGACTTGGGGCTGCAGTGTACCTGCTTGCCCATGGGTTCAGGGTTGGTGACTGTGGTGCTGAAGAAGCCATCCCACTCCAGTCTCCCATACAGGCCGGCCCAGTGGTTGTGGCGGTTGCCCGTGTGAGGCAGGCACCAGGGGATCAGCGTGTTGAACTGCCTGTCAGCTGGGTCACATGGCTTACCTGGGAGGACACAACCATCACACCATCTATGAAGGCACCCAATTCAGGGAGGGGGGGGGGGTTAAGAAGTACAAGGTTATGGCCAAGGATGATGGTGATGTTTGGATGAATCTCCCACCTCCTGCACAGGTGCAAACACCCCTGAGGGCACCAGTGCCACTCCGGCCGTTCTTCTTGTCTGGGTGTGTGTAGCGGAGCTTCTTGGTGTTGGTACCGTCTTTCAGCCTGACCTCCATGTTGGGCAGGTCCCTCCAGTCCGAGCCAGGGGCCAGGGGGATGTGCCTCATGCGGGCTGCCACCAGAGCGCTCATGTCCTGAAAAACGGGGGGGGAGGGAGAAGTTGAACGTATACATGGAAACAACATCCTCTCCCAGCCTCCAGTTCACCGGAGGGCGGCTCACCTTGCACACGTGGTCCCTGAGGATGGGCTGGTACTGGGTTCCCCTGATCTGCCTCTGGAACCAGGACTGGGGCTCCCCATTGTAGGAGATCTCCAGGGCCGCCGCCCCGTTACGGATCTCCGGGAGGTCCGACATGGTGTCTCTGACGGTGATGGTGCGGTACACGCCTCCGTTACCTCTGCGAGAGAGACAGCGACTCGTCAGTGGAGAAGATGAGGCCTGGGTAATGAACGTTCCTCATCGTCTGACTGGCCGCCCCGAGTGGGCGGTAAGGCCAGGTGGTGTCGGGGGGTTACCGGGTGACGTTGCTGACGTATCTCTTGTCGTCCACCACCACGCTGAGCGAGCACGCCCGGGGGGCGAACACGTGCAGAGGTTCTGGGTAGCGAGGCAGCTTCTCCCCAGGAGCTGCAGCCAGGATGATGGCCCTGCGTCTGGTCTGGGCCACACCATATTGGCCAGCCTGGGGGGGGGTGGAGAAGAGAGCACACAGCACGTATATTTACAGGGACTCAGAACGGGATGGAAACGCCTTCAAGAGTACAAAAAGATGGAACCATGGAGCTAGCCAAGTTCAACGACGCCTCACCTGAAGGACACCGAAGGTACACTGGTAGCCCATGCGCACGAGGCAGCGGAGGGTCAGCTTCAGAACCATGGAGCGCTTGAACGAGACAAAGTTCCTCACGTTCTCCAGCAGGAAGAACTTGGGTCTGTAGTAGTCACAATAACTGCAAGAGGGAGGAACATGTTTTGCGGAACTGAAGCGGGTTCGTTTTGACACTATACACAGGCCCACATTGGGCTTACGACCATGCTAGGTCACCCCTGCTCTACCAACCTGAGATAGGAGACCACCAGGGAGTTCTTGAACGTGGAGTAGGTGCGGGAGTTGAAGCGGTTCATCCCGCTGAAGCCTTGGCAGGGTGGGCCTCCGCACAGCATCTCCACGTCGCCCTTTTGAGGCAGCTTCTGGCCCAGGGAGTTGGTCTTCTCTCCGGACATGACCAGTTTGAGCAGCACGTTGCAGTCCTCCGTGAACACGGTGGTTCCGGGGTTGTTCAGCCTGAAGGCCTGAGCGGCAGGGTCCCACATCTCGATGGCCCACAGAGTCTCGCAGATCCCTGAGGAGCCCAGACATCGCACTCACTATACATGCCGTACAATTCCAACCTTTATTATGATACCCGAGTTACTATTATAAGGCCGCGGAGAACGAATTCCATTGTGAAGACATGAGTCATAAGGTTGCACTTACCAGCCTGGTGGAAGCCTTCAGACAGCCCCCCACAGCCAGAGAACACATCCAGGGTGCGGAACTTGGGGACTGTGGGCTCCTGAGGCTCCTGGTCCTGGGTTTCCTGGGTAGCCGACGACTTCCCTTTGCCTTTCCCTTAAATGGAAGTACGGATATAAAGTTACGACATTGGTCCTGAAATGGCTACAAAAAATGGCTCGGAACTAGATTTCACTTCATCGTTTTGATTTACCTTTGCCCTTGCCTTTTCCTTTCTTTACAGCTGAGCGTGCATGATTGGGCGGGTCCTCAAAGCTCTTCGTCTTTGCACTGTACGCCTGAAATTGGATACGAATCTCACCAAAAACGGACGACCTGTTTCACTCCACGCGTTTTCACGGGCTTCACCTAAGAGCGCCACACTTCTCGAGCCTCACCTCTAGGAAGTAGAACCGGTCGGGCCCTCCGTTGGTGAAATCCTGGACAGACTCGTAGAGGTCCTCGCCATATTCCACCCGGCAGCGACACACCACGTCCGACATGCTGACGGTCACCTCCTCGTCGCTCCAGTACAGCTGGTTGATGTCTGTGTGATAGCCTGCCTTTACACCTTTGTGAGTGTTCTCAGGTCTAGAGGAGAGGTGGGAACACGTTAGAGTTCCCAGGCAGAAGTAAACTCATCCTTTCAAGTATACCTTGTACAAGTACTATACGTGAGAACTTGTGTCATTTATAGGTGATGACATGCGGCTGGAGTTTCACCTGTAAAACTTGTACAGACGCAGTTTGACCTCCGACGAGTCCGATTTTCCGTTGCTGCGCTTCTGGCAGAAGATCTCCTTAATGCGGCCGATACGGAAAGGCTCCGGGGCATCCAGGTTGGAGCCCTTGATATAGTCCGAGGACTTCCTGTAGTACTCTGGATACAGATCCTCATCCACGTCCTCCTTCCTGTGGGAGCGCTTCACCGGACTGGCTGCCTTCACCCTGAAGGGACCCATCCACAACAGGAGCATTGAGACCAAATGACAAAACAGCCCAGAGAGACAGTAAGATGGAACGGTATCTCTGTACAGGTCAGTGATTCTCCCTGTCCCCCCCCTCCACCCAACTCACCCAAAGCAAAATGCATCTGGGGGCAGGTAGACACTGTCTCCCACCCTGAACTGCTCTCCGTTCAGGGAGACCAGGCCATAAAGGGTCTTGGAGTCATGGTCCTCGTCCTTCAAGGGCTCGGACACGCAAGGAGTCTCCTGTTCCTCCTTCTCGTGGGCTCTACTGCAGCCAGCGCAGAACCTGACCAGAGGCGACACCATGTACATTAACGTCTGAAACGCTGCAGGACCTCTCCCCCCTCCCCCCCCCCCAAACACGCAGCAGAAAGCAGACAGGAACACGAAATGCCAACCCCACCTGAACTTGCAGTCCTCAGAGGGAGCAAAGGTAGGAGGGCTCTCGAAGCGGGCACACTCGCCCTCGTACCACAGCTGGTAGAAGAAACTCTTCCCGTCGTCCTCAATCACCTTTATGTCGTCGTCCATCCCGCCCTTGAGGAGAAGAGGAATTAACATCCAAGTGATGGCCAGAAGATCATTCCTCCCCCCCCCCCCCCCACAAATCTTCAGAAGAAAACCAGTGTTATTTACCTCCATGAACCAGTTGTCTGAGGGAGCCTTGTACATCACGTTGACCTTGCCCTCGACGAAGCTCAGCTGCATGTCCTCACACTCGTCCACCAGGAAGAGCTCCAGGGGATCGGAGGACTCCCCCAGCACGGTGTCGGTGCCACGCAGGAACCAGTGGGCATGGAACATCTTGCCACTGTTGTCCTCCCACAGCGCTGTGATCCTACACAAACGAGGCACCGTTAATTGCAAGCGAGACTAACCAGCCTGAACTGAGGAGATCCCTCTCGTTGGTGATGGAACAAACCTGGCCAGGTAGAGGGGAATGGATGGGTCTTCAGAGCTGACAGAGACACAGTCGCCAACTTCCAAAACCTCATTATTGACACGCACCTTCATGTAGTACTGCTTCTTCCCCTCGGTCTGTAAAGCATGATTTGTAGAAAAGATTGAAAAAATATATATAGATACAAACATCTAAAATAAAAACTTTAGACACAAGAATCTGGTTAAGGGCATTCTGAGCATTGGCCATGGTGACCCTGAGGGCAGGGTGTGGCTGGGTAACACCTTGACAGACTCTCCAATCCAGGCCTGCTTGCTTTGGGCCTGCTTCTTCTTCTTGGCCTGAGACACTTTCTTGGAGGGGGCCTTCAGAGGCAACACATCCTCTTCCTCCACAACTTCATCATCTTCAGCCTCCTTCACAGCAAGGTTGGGGCATCTAAAATATTTTTTATTTTTTTTTAAACAAAAAAAAAGGGTGGGAGGGGGGGGACAACAAAGCAGACCAAGTCAGCCATTTAAACTGACCATGTCACTAAACTTGTATAGCTCTCAGCTTTAAGAGTGAGTTAAGTCAAGTCCACATTGCTCCCACCTTCCCCGGTAGCTCACTGGGTAAGAACACGCAACACTAGCTAATATTCACTTACCTCCTCTTCTGACAAGCCTGCTTGCTTCGGCCACTACCCCCAAATTTGATCATATCCTTGCAGGCAGAGCACTTTCCACAGTCAGAAGCTTGACAAACCTTGAGACAGAGGAGGACATGAGAACAGCCATGTTGAGATTCATTGCTTCAGTCATTTCAGGTCACTGTTCCAAATGGCTCGGCTGAAAACTCTGCAGGACTGAACCCGTATTCCACGACCCAATCCGCTTTCAGGAACGCAAACGTTCCACGAGCGCTCTCACCTCACAGACGGCACAGCGCTGACGTTTGATGCCGCCCCTCTCTATGTCATTCTGGTCGATCTGATCAGAGAAGAACGTGTCGAAGATCAGGTACACCAGCTTGGTGGTGGTGGCTTTGGTGGGCCCTTTGCTGTCCTTCTCGATCTTGGTGGGGTGGCGAATGGCCTGTCGGCGGGCAGCTCTCCTGTTGAAGGGAACCGAGCAGGTGGTCAGACGTGGGTCGCCACAGCAGTGGAACTGATGGGAGAGGACACTTGGTGATCTCTTTCAGCCCTCGACAACCACAGCAGCAATGGTGATGGGAGCCATGCGGTTGACATGGTTAACACTACAGGCAAACACGAGTCAGTCACAGTTTGGGGATGAAGTTTCACAGTGTTACAAAACCAATCCACCTCAACAAACAAAACAAAAACAAAATAAGCTTCCATTTTACCACACAGAAGTTGAGGATGCATTCAGAACAAGGACTACCTACCAGTACAACAGCATGCTGCATTAGGGGGATGTCAGAGGAGTGTTAGAAACATTAGGGAGAAGAGGGAATGAGCAGTAGGAAGACCAACCTTCCCCAGTAAAAATCAGCTCAACATGGGAACAGCAGCTCTGATTAGGGGCTATTTTGATCCAGGGCAGTTAAATAAATGAGAGCTACTGCCAGACCAATGGGGAATCTTGCTTAGGAAGTACACTGCTCATGGTCACGACAAATGCAAGACTTATTAGCACCAACGTGACCGACGGCACACCCTGACCAAGATCCGAAGTGGCACCGTTTGGATTCTTCCCACCAGAAGAGAAGACCAGTCCA
Organism: Osmerus eperlanus; assembly: GCF_963692335.1. Lineage (NCBI taxonomy): Eukaryota > Metazoa > Chordata > Actinopteri > Osmeriformes > Osmeridae > Osmerus > Osmerus eperlanus. Next base: position 7,485,873 of record NC_085019.1, read on the forward strand.
GTCCAGTCGGGTAGGGTCAAGTGTTCCAACCCCTCAACGACCACCTACGGGAAACGAACCCACAGTCCGACAGCAGTACCGTACCTCTTTCCGAGGGTGACCCCAGCCAGCTTGATCAGGTCCCTCATGCAGGGGGTGACGATGATTGGCTGCTCGTCCGAGTCTCCCGCCTCGTCGTAGCTCTCCACCTGCTCCACCACAAACTGGGCGTGGCGTAGCAGGGTGTCCTCCGTGAAGCGGTTGAAGTTCAGCCCAGCAGGGGGAACCGTCGTCTGGGGAAGGGGGGGGGGGGGGTAGGGGGAGTCAAGAGACGGGGAGGTCAGTACAAACAGCTGCTGGTCAGACACAGACGCCGGCGCGTGCCCCGGTAACGCGGTGGGGACAGGACCCCTGGGGTCACCTCGATCTTGTTGAGGAGATCCTCGTAGCTGACGTCCGGGTTCTTCTGCAGGAACTCCACCACGATCTTGCTCATGTAGATTTTCTCCTGCATCAGTGCGAAGATGGGCGCGTACTCCTCACTGGAGTGCATGAGGATGTAGTCAGCAAAGGCTGCAGAGAAACATACAGAAATACAAATGATGAGTCATGTTTACACTGTTGGGGGGGGGGGGGGGGGGAAGCATGGGGCAAAAACCAATCCTTTCAAATAGATTACCTGTAGTGAAGCCGATAAGAGCCTTCTCTCCACCATCGAAGCCAGTGATCCACCATGCATTTATGGGACCAAGCTTTTTGGCAGGAACGCCGCCATCCATACAAGGGTTGTCATCATAGATGGGCTTTACTGAACAGCTGAAGTACAACTCCACGTTCTTCTCAATCAGCCCAGCATCGAAAGGACACAGGTGTCCACGCTTGTCGTACACACTGCAAGCAATTGAAAGCGTTCGTTTGCAAAGCGGGGAGAACCAAAACACGGATGAACGTAGCAGCTGTCATGGCGTGCGTTTCCCCCCCCCCACCTGAAGTTTGTGATCTTGTGCTGAGGAAGGTCTTCGTAGCTCTCAAACCCATCCTCGTTGGAGTCGAACAGAGAGAGGCGCTCGTCTGTTAACATTTCTGGCTCGTCCAGCTGTGAAGGCACAACGGAAAGTAAGGCTTCGACAGGGCCTGGGGTTCTTGGATTGGATCAACATAAAAAAAAAAAAAAAAAACAGACATGTAATGCAATGTCACATCCTCCATCACATTGCGCACAAGGCTTACCGCATTATCAGGATCTCCCTGAAAGAACTTTAAGTCAGAGTCGTCCAGATACTGCCTGCAGTCTGGACACTTGGGAGGTGGAGTCTAGAAAAGGCAACGTACATAAATCACAACGACTCAGACAATCTCTGCCCTCTACCTACAGATGAAATTCAGACAGTTAAGTGACATACAAAACCGTTCAATCACATTGAACTCATCAATATGTCAATTGAATGATAACCTGCAAAAAAGGGCACTCGGTGTCTTCAAAACCCTTCAATGAATTTTTGCACCCTTAACTAATTACAATAAATGCATCATTTCGGGTAAGTGACAGACTTGACTTACCTTGGCTGCAAGTACAGGCTTGGTTTCATTCTTAGATTCCTCTGGACGTGCTCTGTAACAAAAGGAGACTGTTAGTAACAAGCAAACGGCAAGTGGATTGTGAAGGTGTTCAAAAGCTTACTTGTCGTCAGACTCCACTTTTAAACGTTTCTCTTCCCGCATCTACAATAAAAATACACATTTTAAAACAAAGCAAGTTGAGAATAGATTTCACAGAAACGCAAGTGTCTGATATCACCTTAATACATACCTCCTCCTCCTCCGATTCCTGCTCCTCTGGCTTCAGTTCCTTTTCTCCATTTGTGGTCTCTCCATTCACCTCATCGGACTTGCGTTTTTGACTGCAAGTAAGAGCGTGTCAAATTGACTGTCGATTCCGAACCATACAATTAATAAATACACCCACCCATAAATATCCAGAAAAACGTTCAAATTGTATTCATACATACACTTTGGAGAACATTGACAAGATGGTGGGCTGCTTCCCAGAATTTCTTGTGACCCTAGCACTGGCAGGAGATTCTGGAGGGGAACATGCAGGCATTGACTTTAGAAGGGATATTACAATTGTGTGTGTCAGGTTTGACATATGAATCCTGGTAGATGTGACGTGTCCACCGACTCCAACTCACTCTTGGTCTCAGCGTCAGCCTTGCTCTTCCGTCCACCCTTGCCTTTGGGGGCAGAGGGTGATTTCATTGGCTCAGCTTCCTCCTGAATGGCCATGTTTCCTTCCTCCTCGTCCTTATGGGTGCAGTTTGCAGCAAAGCCATTTGTTTTCCCATTATGACCCACAGTGTCACCATTTGCCCCATTCTCCAAGCACAGCTCTATTCCCAGTAAGGCCTTCACTTTAGCAAGGTAGCCATCCTGATGGGAAGACATTGTGCGGTGAGGAACAGTGGCCCTGTAGATTAGAGGTATTCAATTAAAACAATCAAATTAACATACCATTGAGAGCTCTGAACTCTTCATCTTTGCTTGTAGGCTACTGAGCTGGTCCTGAGCATCCTTATGTAGGAACTCCTGCACCAACCGGAGCTTCTCTTTGACAAGTTCCTGTAAGGAAGAACAGTTACCTGTTACTCAAGTGTTAGACTTTGATGTAACAATCGTAAAACAAGTGGCGCACTTAACAGAAAACAAAACGGGTCTTGACAATGTCAATAATACCTCATCCGAGATTCCATCCTCATCCTTTTCCAGCACCTGCAGCCTGTGAGAACAAACTCACCCATTAACTGAATGCTTACCTGCCTCATACGAATGTGACAGCCATCAGACAATTTCAACCTCATGCATCATAGATACACATTTCGCAAGGTGTGCTACCTTTGACTACTAGTATTTACGTAGCCAGCCATCTAGCCAACGATATTTCGCTAGCTAACGCAATAATAAACGGGGATTGCTATTCTGCAAGTATGATAATAATGATCGTTATTCGAAATCAACGTTAATTACTGACGGCCTCTTGAAAGGTGAAAGCATCTGACAATCAGCTTCTATTATTTGGCGCCAAAGCTACTCCCACGCTGCATCTCTCCAATGCACGGTGGAAAAAAGCCATGCAGCTAGCCTAGCATTGCTATAGCTACAATTGACAGCCAACGCACCCAACTCATTTGGAAGCTCAGTGCTAACACCAGCTAGCTGGCGAAGCCATGGATTCGAGCATCGGATGTCAGACCTCTTAGCTGGTCAGCCATCTAACAGATCAAGTGCAGTCCGAAATGCAATAACATCATGGCGAAACAAAAACACACAGTCTACACTTTAAACAAGCACAACAACACACGCCTTGTCTACGAGGACAAAGGTTGAATGAATGCAGTGAATGATGTGCAATGTATGCTTGCTAACATTAGCTAGCTAAACAACTGGCTGGCTGACTGGCTATAATGGAATATGGATATATTTGCAACTGTTTCTAAACAATTTCATACCTTTTCCTGACATCCTCTGGCAGAGACAAGGAGGTCTTAGCTGGCATTTCAAGTGTACGAGTGACAGAGTAAAATACAAAACGGATGTGAAGTTAAAAATTCGATAAAACAGTGTTCTAAAAGCAATGCTCTGTTTACAACAGTGCGTGTGGCAACTGCTGCAGTGACTGCGGTGGCGCTAAATGCTGTTTAGGCCCGTCGTTTCGCGCGGAAACCCGGGTATTCTGGGCTGTACCATTATATAAATGTATAGGGTAAATCATGAACCGGATAACGAATTAAATTGGCCTGAAACCTTTATTGTTGCAGGTTCACTAAAAATAAGAACGTATATATTAAATATATATATATATACTTCACTCTTTGCATACGTTGCATTCCACTTATACACATATATCATGTTAGGTAAAATAAGGTTGTCCCCTTCGCTTCTACATCATAGCCTACCTGACAGCTGAATAATAAGTGTTTATATATATACAGCTTTAATTTAATTAATCATTAATCTGCCTGTTGCCTTCTGGTCAGTAGCCTATTGACCTTATGCCAGTGACCATTTTCAATTATTAATTTAACAGCACCGGCTTCACAAAAATCAAGACTCATTTAGGCTATTGAACAGTAACAGTTGCAGTCAAATTTAAATAGCCTACTCATTATATTCACGTAGAACCCTTTTAGTAGAAATGTGTTACACTATTGATAATATGCTAATATGTGGAATATTTTCATTGAGGGATGGAATACTGACCAAAAAATAATAAATCAGAAGATGGCAGCAATGTTCAATTTATCTTGCGCTGTATCTTGACTGCCTATTTACAAATAGCAGAATTCGTTTTCAAGGGACTGGGCCCCATCGGAAGAATTTTAACCTGTTTTTATTTCGATGAAGGGCTACACTACAACAATAAAATCCCATTCTGGTTTTTATTCAGTCAAGTCCATCGATTTTTTGTTATCTTGGCATAACAGCGGGCTACATTTGAGTTGTTATGTTACACACCAACCATAATTAAGGCGCTGAATGCTGGTTTACCCACAAGATGGCAGTACAATACAAATTGTTGACTGGCATTGAGTATGGATTACTCCATACTTCAAGCATGGATTACTGTGTGGAAAATTAAACAAATAAAAAAGGGAGTTTTAGCAAGCAGTCTGTTTACTTCCACCATGTATTTTCTGTCTCTCTGTGTAAGAAGTAGCATGTGTTCAATATAGACAGCTTTTCTAGTTTCATAATAATTGACTATTCACGCAATATTGTGCTCTGGATGTTTTAGTGTACTTTACTGACAGGTTTCAAAGCCTGATGTCATATCCTTCTAGGCACTGGAAAGACAGGCTGTGGTTCCAGCAGCACAGCCCCCTGAGGCTGATGCAGCCAATGTTCCCACCCAGGAATTCTGGACGTCTGACAGCAACCAAGCCAGACTCACTCCCAAGGCCACACTCTGTCAGCCTCTCCCCCGGCCCCGAGTCTGCCTCTGAGCCAAGAACCTCTCCTGTGGCCAGTCTTCATGTATCTGCTTGAGGAATAATCTGCCACACCCCATTTTCTCCCACCTTGCCCTTTACATACCCAATTGATTATAACCTTCTTTCTTGTCCTCCAGGAGTTAAAAATACGATAAACCAAGTAAGATTTGCATTATATGCTTTTCATGTTGAAACGTGCATTTCACTCACTTTGTTTGAGCATGTCTGGATTACCATTTGCATGTGGCACATTAAACTGACAGAGCTAAGGCCAAATGGATATCCTTGCTAAATAACATTCCCCTATGTCAACATGAAGTAAAATGTTATTGAGTGACCCGTAGTTCTCAAAGACCCCAATTGTTTAAATCATTTCTTACTTGCACAAGTTCACATTCACTCAATTAAAATCCATAATCGTTTATTTTGATATTTCATTTATTTTATAAAAAGGAATGCAATTAACAAATTGTTTATGTACCTCTATTAGTGTTTAAGATTGTACCAAATTAACAGGCAGCGTGCTAATGGACACAAAGGCTATTGCACACAAGACATTCCATACAATAACAGAGTTCATACATACATACTGTACATAGATACATACATACATACTTACATACATACATAGTAATTCATATATCATAAAAAACAGACAGGGTTAGGCAACAATGCTGAAGTGAAGTGATAGGTAAGATTTAACCAACTTAAACACATCGGTCTTCAAAAAAAAAAAATGGGCGAGAGCAGATATTATGTAAGCTGCCAAAGTGCTTTTACTACTACCAAATGAAGGTTGATGTCTGGATGGCATAAAAACTGCACAGAAACATGAAGCGTGTCAAAGGTGTGTGTGTCAAACAACAGGAACCGTCAATGAACAACAGGACATCCTGTGACTAAAAGAAGTTGAGAGATTGTAGTTCTACAGAGGATGAAGTGGTGGTCGACCTCCCACATAGCCTTGGAGCCGACTCTGAAACCGGAGTGCTCTCGATTTTGGGAAGAGAGGGATTTTTGAGAAGACTAAGACATGTTTACTCTGGACAGATCCCATTTCGTCCTATGTTTGACTAAACTATTTGACAATTAAAAACGGGATTATTTTTGGTAATGTTCCGGGTCATGTGCTTTTTAAGACTTCACAGTGAGAGTGACCTACCCTGTTTATCCCACTCTCTGCACGTCAATAGATTATCAATGCACAATAGGCAATGATCAATAATACTGTCAACAATGGAGCTGCTGCCCCAAACACTTCATACTTACATTCAGCCTCAGTCCCCAGGAGGAAGGCACAGGTACACACTCCACAATGCAGCTGTGATGCAACAAAGTTGTCAAGACAACGGTCCCTCCAAGTGGAGAGCTGCTAGACAGCTGTCATTAAGTGAAATGTATCAGTGCTAACTCACTTCAGGAAATGTGCTTCCAGATTGGGCCTTCCTCTTAGGAAACTGTTAAGTTACAAAAGACAACAGTAAAAGCGAGAGGGACAGATTACAAGGGCAAAGAGGGAGGGGTAAGAATGTTAATGAGGAAGCTCAGACTGTAATATACCAGTAATATACACAGTAGTTTTTACAAATGAGTTAGAATGTCATGCAATAATATGCAAGCAGAGTACTTTTTGCAGTTAATCAAAAGGGTTGTATGCATGTTTATATAGAGACTATATAGCCCTGTTTAAGGGGTTAACTCAAGGGGGTTGGCCGATGTGGAGTGAAGTGCTTACTAGAACAAGCCATGGCTTCCTGTCTAATAGGCCTCAATACTGGATGTAAAGGCCTCCTTTCCTCTGAGAAAATAACGTGGTTCGATCCTGGAACAGCCAACAGAAATAAACAATTGCACAATGCTTACATGTCCACAAAGTGCAATTTTTGAAAGCTTAATAACATTGATGTTAAAGTATGTATTTGGTGTTGTGTATTTGGCTTTCAATAGAAGTATGCATACCCGAAAACAAGCTGCTAAGTACAATAAGAACCATTACTTAAGAATCTCCATCAATGACTGTGATTGCTGAGGCTAGCCACACATTTAAAACGTTTTTTTTTCTTTCTTTTTTTTCGCATTTCTGAACATTCTCTGCGATTGTAAATTCATGGAATCAAGCATATTCACTCCAGGATGATTGTGTTGTCACGCTCTTACATGGGTGAATCAATATAATGCTGATTGTGAGCTCACACTGAAATGATTGTAATGAGAAGGGATTCATTGTAACCAGTCTCTTAACAGACAGTTGTTGTGTCCCAGCGTTCAGATAGCCAGGGTTCCCAGGTGTGCTTTCATCCTTTTAAGTCTCTACACCTGCACACAACTCTCCTCCATGATCCACCACACACACACACACCATCTTGTTCTCATGCTAGCTAGCCCTCTCTCTCTCTCTCTCTCTCTCTCTCTCTCTCTCTCTCTCTCTCTCTCTCTCTCTCTCTCTCTCTCTCTCTCTCTCTCTCTCTCTCTCTCTCTCTCTCTCTCTCTCTCTCTCTCTCTCTCTCTCTCTCTCTCTCTCTCTCTCTCTCTCTCTCTCTCTCTCTCTCTCTCTCTCTCTCTCTCTCTCTCTCTCTCTCTCTCTCTCTCTCTCTCTCTCTCTCTCTCGCGCACACACACATCACCCATACATACATTCAGACAGAGGTGAGCGTCATGTCAGACACAGGTGGTGCAGTCCTGCATGATGGGAGTGGTCTGGTGTTCGTGCTTGTTGGTGCAGTGCTCCAGCGAGCTGGAGCTCTTCAGGGGGACCAGGCAGCGGTCGGTGGGGCGCCCGCTCTGCAGCAGGCCCCAGCAGCACAGCACGCGCAGGAACTCCTTCCTCATGTCCTTACTGCGGAGGGTGTAGATCACGGGGTTCAGCGCCGAGTTCAGAGTGGCAAGGCCAAAGAAGTAGTTGGCCTTGGACAGGACCGGGCAAGAGGCCATCCTGCAGGAGGTGTCCAGGAGGAGGATGGTGAAGGCGGGCAGCCAGAACACGATGAAGACCCCCAGCACGATGGTGACTGTCTTCAGCAGGGCGTAGGCGGGGGAGTTGGTGGCCTCCTGGTGACTGGAGCGCACGATCAGGTAGATGCGCACGTAGAGGATGACGATGGAGAGGAGGATGATACTGAAGATGGTCACCACGAACAAGATGTACTTCTTGGAGTAGAGGGGCAGCACGGCGGAGCACAAGGTCATGTCGTCGATGCAGTTCCAGCCGATGATGGGCAGCCCACCCAGCAGGATGGAGGTGACCCAGCAGGCTCCGATCAGCAGGAACATGCGGCAGGTCTTGTTGGAGCCGTACACCTTCACCTTGGTTATGGCAATGTAGCGCTCTATGGCAATGGCCAGCAGGCTGAAGACCGAGGCCGCCAGGGCAATGAAAGCCGTTCCTTCTCTGATGAACCACTGCACTGGCACCAACTCAAAGGTCCTTCGACCCGATAGGAAGATATTGGCTATGTAGGCGGAACCTGCCAGAAGGTCGGAAAAGGCCAGGTTGCCGATGAAGAAGAACATGGCAGAGTGGAACTTCTTGTTCCGGAAGACCGCGATGAGTACCAGCAGGTTCTCCAGGATGATGATGCTGCAGAGCACCACGATGACGATGTTGATAGTGGGGAGCGCTGGCTTGTCCTGGGTCATGTCGTCCAGCTCCTTAGGGGTCATGTCCTTGGCAAAGGCATAGTAGTCGTGGATCAGGGTTTTGTTGTAGTACTGGGAATACTTGCTCTTCATGGCGACAGGGTGACAGAGCACGGCGGCCTTTCGACAAAGAGTCATTCACACGGCGGGAGGGAGGCGGCGTGTCTGGGCCGAAGGTCACGTCTCAGAGGCCCAGGAAGCCTTTCTGGGTCACCTGCACAGAAAGATGAGGGAGAGAGAGAGAGTTTGTGTCAGTTATTGTGAAATGATTAATTCGAATCTGGGTCAGATTTCCTGAACAGCTGAATCAGTTGAGTCGATCTTTTATCACTTCGATTTACGGCGGCCTCCTTCAAAACGACCAGATGGTTGCTTGTTTGGACTAATAAAGGGCCAGGGATTACACAACAAGAACATGAAGAACATGTGACTGTGTGAGCAATGCTGTGATTACAGTGTCCAGTGTTTCTACACTGCCACTCCGGCTAAACAAACCACCCAGTCAAGACAGTTGGAGCTGTTGTACAAGTAGAATGGAATGGCAACCGATACCGTCAGTGAGACTCCAGCAACAGATTCCAGCAATACATAATCCTCAACACTGACACACACAGTCAAACATTAGACTCGGTATCTCTCTGTTGTAAGAGAGACATCAACGTTCAACTGGCTGGAATCGTCACTTGTCGGTAGAGCAAGTGATGCCCTGTCAGTCTGGAGTGCTAGGGCTCAGCCAGCAAGCAGGTCTCAGTCCACCGGGGACATTCCACTAACCCTGTCCGAGCACTCCGCTGTCAACGCTCTTAATCTAGCACGCCATTGTTGTGTGAGGCAGCGTTCCACTCCAGTGAGCTACCTCTACCTCAGCACACAAGCCACGCCTCTCCATCTCAGCCCACTGGACGGCAGAGTCCCAAACCTGCTCTGGGTCAACTACCCGACCGGAGAGGACGGACGCTTCTTGAACTCACAGCTCGTGAAAAAAGATAACGTGGATGGGGGCTATACAGAATCTGTAATATAATCGTGTGTGTGTATGTTCCTTGACGATGCAGCCACAGCGTTGAACACTAATGCATGCTTGCCTAAACAAAGGAAAGAGGATCTGGAAATCGAATTAGGGCTTGTGTTGGTGTATTAACCATAGTGAAGGTAATGGGATCCCTCTGGGGCCCAGCTCTGAACGTAACCCAACACTGATGCATCCACCGCCCCTCTCCTCTCCCCTGTCTGGCTGCTGCCCTGCACCTCCACCATCCCTCTCTTCTCCCCTGTCTGGCTGCTGCCCTGCACCTCCACCATCCCTCTCCTCTCCCCTGTCTGGCTGTTGCCCTGCACCTCCACCATCCCTCTCCCCTGTATGGCTGCTGCCCTGCACCTCCACCATCCCTCTCCCCTGTCTGGCTGCTGCCCTGCACCTCCACCATCCCTCTCCTCTCCCCTGTCTGGCTGCTGCCCGGCACCTCCACCATCCCTCTCCTCTCCCCTGTCTGGCTGCTGCCCTGCACCTCCACCATCCCTCTCCTCTCCCCTGTCTGGCTGCTGCCCTGCACCTCCACCATCCCTCTCCTCTCCCCTGTCTGGCTGTTGCCCTGCACCTCCACCATCCCTCTCCCCTGTATGGCTGCTGCCCTGCACCTCCATCATCCCTCTCCTCTCCCCTGTATGGCTGCTGCCCTGCACCTCCACCATCCCTCTCCTCTCCCCTGTCTGGCTGTTGCCCTGCACCTCCATCATCCCTCTCCTCTCCCCTGGCTGGCTGCTGCCCTGCCCACCTCTCTAGTGCAAACTGGGCCTGGGAGCTGCTGTCTGTGACTCTAAATCCTGGTGAGACCGTGAGGGACTGGGAGTGAGAGAGCGCTCATGTGGAACGGCATCTGGACACAAAGGCAGGAATCTGAGACATCTCTTTGACGCACACGCACCTCCTCTCTCAATCCCTCTCTCTCGCTCTCCCACCTCTCTCTTTCTCTCTCTCTCACACACACACACACACACACACACAGCATGTGCCAAGTCTTGGGACGTTTGCAATACATTTACACACACACACACACACCTGTGAGTAGACATAGAAAAAAGCACCACAGTCTAGCACCACACCAGTCCAGCTGCACAGACAGATTCAACACCCAGTTTGGTCACATTGTCAACAATAATAACCAGCATACCGTTTCCTCGCAGGAACAAAGAACAATAGCTTGTTCAGAGTGGAGAGCACTGCCCTCTATCCTTATTATAGCCATTGTGGGATCACTGGTTGGACAGTCTTCCAGTAGGCTACTGCAACTGGATTATGGCAGGATTAAACATGACTATCTTTTCAGAAACGCTATATACAGCTGCTTCCAAATCTCCACTCTGAGTTCATAAAATGACAGAAATAAGGGGTTTTGATACTGGGCATGCTTGCCAGTCGCATTGAGTAATCACATTAGGTTACATTACATATCATTATATTGTTATTGTGGGATAGCCCTAATCTAATAGGGCTCAGCCGCGGACTCCATTCATCAGTCTGCCCAGAGACAAAGAGAGACAGCGTGTGGTTGGTCCATCTCAGTTTCTTTTCCTCTTCTTAATTTATCTGCTGTTTCAAACATGTTGTTTTTGTTGTGCTTTTGTTCATGTGTTTGGCATCTTAAGGCCCCCTGTCACCGTGGAGACTATGGCGTCTGTCACTGAGGAATCTGACAGCGTGTGAAACCTGATGGGCTGGTTCGGCCACAGTGCTTTGTCATCCCCGACCCGGCCTTGCTCCTAGCAGCGTGACGCTTTTGACATGACTGGCAGACAGTAGAGCAGACTCTACACACACACACACACACACACACACACACACACACACACACACACACACAACACACACGTCATAATCCCAAGGCTGTAGACATAACACAGGAACCATGTGCCAAAAATGAGCGCACAGTCACACCACCTGTCCTCCCCCCCTTCCTACCTGACACAATAAGACACGATGAAAAGGACGCGGCGTCCTGTCAGCGCCGAGCGGTCCCACCCCCCCGACACACCGAGCCTCTCACACACAGAACAGATTCCCACGGAGTGTGTGTGGCCGTGTTAGGCCGCTGCAGATCCAGGCGCTCTAGCTGTGTGAGGGGATTCTTTGTCTACAGCAGGCTGTGTGTGTGTAGCATACTGGTGACCCTCCACAACAAAAACAAAAAGAGAGGGTCTATGACCATGATCTAGACTGCTACTATCGCCAGAGCAATATTAAGGCGAGAGGAAACCAACATTCTGCAAAGACTTCTGAAATAAGTCAGAGAGGTAACAAAGTGTGTGTGTGGGGGGGGGGGGGGTTGAAGAAAGAGTGCAAGCGAGAATGTACATGACACAAGTGTCACAAGGCAGGAGACAGGAAATCGCCGTCTATCTGTCGCTTCTCCATCCAGCCTATGTTCTACTTTTGAGAGCACTGAGAAAAAAGTTGTTGTCCTCATGTCGTACGAGCGACAGTGGTGGATGAAAAAGCTGTGAAAAAGCATCTCCAACCACAGCAGACCGTTTGGGGTTTTCAACTTCCACCCGTCCTTCCCTAGCAGATAATGTGCAGTTGCAAGAGGAGTGCACCTACTTCCACAGGCGAATATTCCGACAGAATCATACAAATGCGCTGTAACATGATCTTTGGTCGCTAATCTCATGAGCCAAAGTTCCCCTGTCCAGCCGTGACGCCTGCACAAAGGCCCCAGGTGTTGTTTGGCTTTCCCAACAGCACCTGATAAGCCCCAATTAGCAGCACGTCTGCTCCGAGGTACCCCAGCGACAGTGCCATTACGCACCAGCTAGCTAAGCCACCATCAGGCAGCACGCCAATCTGGCTCCACTTTCTCCTGGGGAGAGCCTCCATACTGTATGGCACTGTCTGAGCGCTGGGGAAAAAAAACAAACAAACCAAAAAAAAACCTGCACATTTGCAAGGATGCTCTGTTCAACACCCATAAGTGCATGCCTAAGTTGATTAACCTTGTCTGAGGTGACAGTGCAAACCAGCATTTCCATCTTATCTCTGAGCTGTTTGCTTAGTAAAGAGTCATTATCTGTTCTTTCCCCAGACACACTGCTCTCGCCATCTGTCGATCACACTGTCTGTCAGACCAAAGCTGTTGTATTGGCAACACACATTCTCTGCAGCAGTCAAGGTTTCACTACTCATCTCTCTCAGGCTTTTACCATTCCGGGCAGGGTATCTTCAATGCTCCTATTGGATGCCTCCTCTTCCATTATCGGCCCTAATGGAATCGTGGGCGAGTTCTGAGAGCATTCATAGAGCTGTCATGGGTTTTGCACAACACCTTAGCCACCCTGCCCCTCCCCCCCCCCCCCAACAGTCCCTGGCTGCCTGTTCTACTACTGGGGATAGTCTCTGTGGGCAGCACTAGCTACGAGCTGAGAGATGGTGTAATAATCCGTTGACAAAGAGGAAGGAAAACCAGTAACAAGCTGTATAACTGAGTTCTGTCAGTTATACATTTTTAGAGCACTTTTTTTCTACTCTAAAGGCTGGCATGTCTGTGTGTGTGTCTGTGGTATAAAACATGCAAACCACATGCAACCCTAACCAGTCTGGTTGAAGACCGCAGACTTTCTTTCTTTCTTTTCTTTTTCCCCCTCTCTTCATTCCACGCAGACACCTTCCTCCCCAACTCTCCTCTGCCTTCGTCATCCACTGCACAACTAGCAGTTTGATGAGTCTCCCTCCTCACAAGTCATTACACACATGGGCACGTCAGGGCAGGCTCTACTGGAACACAGCGAGCAGTTAGCCACACGCCTCTAGCCTGTCCTCGCTGGTGTTAAAGCAGGTGGCAGCAGGGTGGCTGTCAGCCCATCCCTAATGCCCCAGGACTCTGGTCATGGACTCATTTCACACTGGCACGGCAGCAGCATTGATCGCCAACAGACAGTTCTCCGAGCTCAGGCAGGAGTGTTCCAAGTTCCCAGAACTGCAGTGGCAGTAGCTAGACCGGGGGGGGGGGGGGGGGGGGGGGGGGGGGGGGTTACACCGGGGTAGGGCTCAAAGAGCCAAGAGCAAGGTCGGGATGTAAACAGGATCGTGGTTGCATCCACGTATCGAACATGACCTTGGGCACGGTGCTCTCGATGGGTTTGTAGGGGTCTATACCTTCAATGGTTCGTGGGAAGTACTAGGCTCGTTGACTGCAGACTAGTATCCATGGACGACGTGGGATTGATCTGTCTTGTGAGACACGCGTAAGCCCCCTGTAAGGGCTCTTCGACCCTCAGGGGATTCTCAGCCACACGGTCTCAGATGAAGCTGGTGTTTCTGGGGAGATAGGCAGCCGTCAGAGGAGGGCTACCGTCCCTCGTCCTCTTCTGGGCTCTTATCTGTCCTTCACGCTCCAGTGCCGACAGGCACGCTGATAACACAGCTGGCCAAGAGACCCAGGGGATCAACAAACAGCTACAGCCGACACCAAAATAACAAATTACAACTGGAGTATGACTGCAGTGAGAGAGGACACTAGGAACAGTCACTTCTCATTGCCGGTCCCTCTCCCCCCCCCCCCTCGGAAAAAAACTTTTTGTCTACATTTTTTACAGACACACTAAAAAAAGTATTTTCTTCTTTTCGTTCTTAATCTGCAGACCACTGTCTACAGATCCCCGGGATCTCAGTTCCTCTTCTCAACAAATGAAACAAATCAATTTTTCGGGCAGCTATGAAATACAAGGGCTACGCAAGTGACCTCCTCTGCTTTACGCCTCTGACACACCATAGCAGAGGGCTGGCTGTTATGTTGAGGAGAAAAACACCAGAGCATGGGCATAGTGCAGAGGCGTAAAGCATGGCCAGGAGATGAGAGATTGTGGACCATTCGAGAACAATTCATTAGAACACCAGCTAAATGTTTACCGGGGGTGGTGGACAGAGTAGAAAACGAGTTTGAGAGAGAGAGAGAGAGAGAGAGAGAGAGAGAGAGAGAGAGAGAGAGAGAGAGAGAGAGAGAGAGAGAGAGGAAGACTGAGGAGGAAGAAGGGGGTGGTTTCTGTGTCATTCTGTGACTTGTACTGTCGAGAGGCAGAACAGACTCAAGATACGAGATGGAGGCCTGCGATATCTCACAGTTTTGAGCTCTGAGAGGAATTCCACAGGGGGAGCTGCACAGTGGAAAAAGAAGAAAAAAACACAGCTGAAAAATGTCTTTGTTGCTTTGTGTGAACTTGCCAAACCATGTCTCAGACAAGCACTATTCACTGTTGGTTAGCTTAACCAAACTGTTCAATTCAGTTATACTGTATATAAAATATTGGTGAAGTCATTATTTTAAGATGTTTATAATAATGCATCCCTTTCATGATGGTATCTTATCAGTGACAGGGAGAGATAAATTAAAGAGCAAGAAAACCCAGTTATTCATCAGATAAGATCCGACTTGAGCCATTTGTCTTCTGCTCACAGAAACTGTGTTTTGGTAAGATAGCAGGCCATGCTTGCAACTCCAATGAAAACATATGCCTTCCTCATCCCAGGTCCGTTATTATGGTAATTCCAAAACAGCCTCATTCTTGGGACTTCATTATAATCTTGTTGAAGCTGCCTGGTATTAAGAGCGTCTCTTATCATGTAATTGGGGATTAACTTTCCCCTCATCAGACTCGTGACAGTTTGAGCACAGCCTCTTCTGGGGGTTCTTGTCTGCGAGTACAGTTCAATCAGACGGGTGGAGCTCTGCTCAGTAGATGCACTTCACCCTGATCGCATCTCCCAACTCTCTACCTCTCTGCCTGTCTGGGACTCTTGTCATGGTTTGTTTATGGAAGCCGTTTACATGCTGCTGGTGACCAGTCTGGAACAAAGAGCCACGTAGAGTGGGGTATCGTGCAACCCAAGGAGCAGTGACCCCCATGATCAACAGCCCCCCCAATCTGCCCCACAGGGGGGGGCACGCTCGCGGAGGGGTGGGCGCCTTTGAGGCAATTACTGTAATACATTCACCCTGGGACCATCCCTGTCATCCCCTGGCACATAGTTATCCCTAATTATTCATATTATGACGATGTAAAACTGGGCACGTCTGCCTCTCATCACCCAGGCGGATTTACAGACAGAATCTCCATGTCCCCAAACCAGTCTTCTTTTCATACTCGCAAACTTACCACACAGATCTAAAGAAGGGGCCACAAAGAGGTGATTAAAAGCACGTCAAGAATGATGTATTTAGAGCTCCTTTTGAGGCAAATGGGTTCTTTTGGTGGCGCATTCAATTGTCGTTGCAGCGCGCCCTGGAGCTAGTTGTCTGCAGTCAGCTTCATGCACAATCTGATCTGTAGAACATAGCTTACAGCTGAATGAGTGCTTGCAAACTAACAAGTGGTTAGGCTTTCCAGTCCCCCAAAAAATCACACCTTTCCGAGAAACGAGTGAGAAACCTGTGTTACATACACAGGTGTGTCTGAGCTGTGGTGCACTGCAGAACAAACCGGAGGTGGCTGGGATATTTAGGCCTGTCTGACACTTCCTGGATAGAAAAATATGTATGCAGACACGTGGTGAGAAACGGGGGTGGAGGTTTGCTGGATCAGACCTGGCTGGTTTCGATCCAAATACTGGAAGAATGTGTGCTTTTATCGGGGCCGGGTCTGCACCGGAGCCTGAAGAGGAAGGGCTCGCCTCAGGTTTCAGCAGGGCCTGCTATTCTCACACCTTCCCGTGTTGTTGTCTACACAGTCAGGTATCCCTTAGTGAATGGCCTTGAATGCACATTCACCTAGTCATTGTCCTGGCTCCCTTCTCCTGTTCTGCCTCGTCCCCTAGAACTTGGGACTCCACCTAGGCTCACGTGAGGGCAAGAGAGGAGAGAAATCGATCTCGCAGGAACAATGCAATAACATGAGCGCACACTGGCATGTGTGTGTGTGTGTGAGTGTCATGTTCTGTGGATGTGTACATTACAGATGAGGGTCCATTCTCATGCGCTCTGATTTTGTCATGCATGCATGATAACAGCCCATTGCTGTGTCTATCGATGTGTGTGCGTGAGTGAGTGTGTGTGTTTGTGGGGGGGGGGGGCTTGTATGCGAGTGATTTCCCAGAAATGAGCAACGTTTGTGTGTGCGTGTGCGTGCCCGTGTGTGAGTCATGAGATGCCCCAACCATGGGGAGATGGTACAGGAGAGCAGAGGGGGGGAGATGGGTGAGGCGAAAAGAACTTAGAACAGCATCTACAGGGTAGCCTGGTCCTAACTAGACCCTCGTACATTTCATTTGAACAGAGGGTCTGGGATCGCTCCATTGACAAGCGTTAACTTCCTTGAAGGCGGGTACTCTGTTGAAGTTTAAAACTATTGGATCTGCCCAGAGCCACTCTGATCTGCCATAACCAATCGCTAGCGTTCCCCTTAGCCAACTCCTTCACCACGGAGATAGCTGCCGTAGCTTGAAAATCTAACTTTTCCCGAACCCCGTGGGGAGGAGGGCCACAACATCATGACCACCAACAAAACTCAGCAAGGATTGTTCTTGCTCCGGCTTTAACTTATGGATATTCGGCAGCGTTGCCACAACCGCAGAATAGCTTTGCTCGCATTTTTCTCCGCCGCCATTACTGAACTACAACTCAAACTAGTGCACGACATCAACGTCATCGTTCTCAGCCACTCCCTCTGTTCGCTGATTGGACCTACAAATTTTTTTTTCTGAAAACCGACTGATGCACTGAAATCCCAGACCTAGTACAGAAGCAAAATCTAAATTGAGCGGAAGTACGTAGGAGGGCAAAGCCAGGCTATCAACAGGGGCCAACCTACAGGGAACCAAAGCAGTGGGGATCTCTGGGACTCAGATGACATGCAGAATAGACACCCTCCATCTTACACTAAGGTCCTGCAAAAACAAAGAAAAGAAATGATCTGGCTAGATGCAGTTCCAGTTAACACAGCTCTGTTGTCAGAGAAAGCCACGGTTGCCTAGAGAGAAGTGTTGTAACCACACAGCCACTATCCAACAACCAAGATTGAAACACTAACAAAAGTTTGTCAACCAAACAATGACCTCAGTTGCCACATACCTCCCCTAATATTAGACCAAATCCACTCCCTGAGTAGGTAGAGAACATTTTACATTTAGTCATTTTTTTTCCTACATATAGTACTGGTGATGGCTGATGTTCCATACCTTCACCGTGAAGTGAAAAGTAGATAACATTTAGGGGGAGAAGGAGAGTGAACGATGTTGGGCTTCTTTCCATACTGCTCAGAGTTATGGGGTTTTGTGAAATGTTACCACCATTTTACAGCCTTGTTATATCCTTTACAGTACGTTTACAGGAGGCACATACAGTCTTTACAGTCAATGTGGACACAGCGTCTTACCAATTGTCAATTAGGACAGACACCATCTCGAAATCTTCATGAGCTATGCTTCTCCCATATGGTGCGTGTGTGTGTGTGTATGGTGTGTTTGGTTTACTGCTAATGGGACAGGTCAACTTCACTTCATTGCAGGGTAAACAGCCTAACCGCTACGTCGGACAATGTAGGTCATGTCAACACCTCATCTGTCTTCTTTCTAAGAAACTATTCTTTGGCCGAGACCAACTTTTTACCTCCAAGTCACTAAGCTGGTTCAACGCCGCTCTTCAGCCTAAGCTCCTTCCTTCTAGACAGAGTAATCACTGAGGACTGGCTCTAAGGCCTCAACTCCCTCCTTTAACTTCCCCTCTTTTGGGGGGGGGGGGGGGGGGTGAAGTAAGGCTTCTCTCCAGCTGCACAAACAAAGCTAGACAGGATAACAAAGGATGCCAGAAAAGGAGGAGTTGGAAGGGGCTCCGAAAACCCTCTAAATGTGTACCTGCTCCAACATCTCTGCGACCTGACCGCTGCGACTGACCAGACATCAGGAAACCACAACATGACCACATTGATTAACTATGCTGCTACAGCCGGCAAGAGAAGCTCAATCCACTCTTATTCATAAATCACGGCATACGTACAGCTTGCAAAGTGTTTTCTCTCGTCTTCCAAAGCCACAATAGAAACCAAAAGCCACAAACTCAGAATTCCATTTGAACGATGGCTCATTTAAGTGCCAAGGATGCGAGATTTTTAAGTCCAAAAACCAATTGTAATATAAATACTCCCTTACACTTGGACAAAGTTTGGCTGGCCAATGCTTCAAAAATATGATACTCCTGAAGCCAAAATAGCATTACTACAAAGACAGGATCTTTTGAGCTAAGTTCCTGCCATCATGTTTCAGGAAATCCTGGCCTGTCACTACAAGCATTAGTGTCTAACCATTTGGGGTCCAATAGGTGGCGGAAGTCAATGGAGAAGGTGTAATGAGACTCTAAAGCTGCTCAGGGATTTTTGTGAGGCATTAACAGACAGTCCTTTCCTAAAATAGGCAAAACCTTCACTCTGTAGAGAAAATCCGCTCAAGTAAATATTTATCAAGTATTCCCTAACAGTGCTTCAGTGTCGGTAAGACAGATTCTTTTTTTTTTTTTTTTATGTGGACGCCTGTTTGCGTCTGTGTGTGTTTGCAGACTGTATTTCACTGATCACTCCCTTTTTCCTCTTGGCCTCGTTTCAATACGTTTCATGCTGTCGGCTGTCTGTTGTGACTTGCACTCCGGCAGCAACAGAAGGCGTTTCTTTTGCTCCACCGACACGCCACACCCAATGGGAGCTCCAGCTAAAATCAGCCTGAGCAACTCAGATGGCTGTGGCACCGCTGAGC
Source organism: Osmerus eperlanus (assembly GCF_963692335.1). Classification (NCBI taxonomy): domain Eukaryota; kingdom Metazoa; phylum Chordata; class Actinopteri; order Osmeriformes; family Osmeridae; genus Osmerus; species Osmerus eperlanus. The sequence continues at coordinate 7,505,205 of NC_085019.1, forward strand.
AGAACTATTAATATCACTGCGGCAAACCCGCAATGACTCCATAGTAGTCGACATTAACATTCCAAGATCTAGGATCTTAGCTGTTGTTATCCGCATGTGATGGACTGACCTGTGACCACCTGGGACTGTTTCGAGTTAACCAGCTAAAAGCCCAAACCTTTTGGGGATGTGTTCTTTGTTGTGGTCCTCTGATCTTTCACAGCTAGCGGCCCTCAGCTATGGCCTACCAAGTACTGTGTGTGTGGACAACAAAAGAAGTCAGTCTCCCTGAGGAAAAGCCGTCTCACTGCTTCCTTTTAGCAGCCTCTCCCAGGCCCATGTTGAAACCCGAGCATCCTTCAGGGATGGCCCCACCCACACCAAACACATCCCATCCTTCAACCTCCACATGACCCAGCCCATGAATCCCACACGTCCAGTTCCCACCACAGAATTATCATTCATTTATTTATCCATCCGTTTACTCCATCTGTTTATTTATTCACCGACGTATTCGACTTCACTTCTCACGCACTCCTTGCCGTCTCCGTTCAGAGGAGTCCCCATTGCAGATGTGACCCCCAGGACACAGGGCGGTGTTTATGGGGACTAGACTACGGGAGCACTGACCTGGGTGGGCAACAGCGCCCAGACGACTCCTGACCTCATGATGTCATGTTCTGCTGGACCAAACCAGTCTCACAGTGGTCTGACATAATGGCTTTTAGAGTGACTCTATAAGGCCTGCTAAGCTCTGAACCATGTGTGCCAGACCAGGGTCTCTTCTCTCTTTCTGAGGCTGGTAATGCTTTTAACGGCCCCCTAGGACCCCGTCTCTCGGCCCAGGGACGGAGCGAGTGTGTGAACGAGTGTGTGAGGAGGGCTAGCGGCGGTCAGCGTTGGCGGCGTGGCGGGTTTTGTTCCGGTGTAATGAGCCGCGACATCACATGGTGCAGAACGCAGGCGGCAAGCTGCCCGCATCAGGTTCCATCTCCAGTCAGTCCACACACAGCATTCTGGGGGAGCCAATCATTGTGTACTATAGAACCCAACCTCCCCCCCCCCCCCCCCCCAGTAGTACCTATACACATCCATACCCCGAAATCAATCTCTCAATACAACATCAAGCTTGACAATGAACCAGACAAAAACATTCAACACCTGATGTTCCTCTGCTCTGGGCCCATCTCCCACTTCTCTCCTTCTAAAATGATGTTATCACAGAGAAATGTTTTCTCATCTCTATGTGGTGTTTTAGACCCTGTGGTTCCCAAGTGCATTTGAGCGTTCATTTTATAGCCACTGCTGAAGCTTGAGATAATGCTATCACAAGCTTTTTGAGAGGGTCTTGTTGCTCCGCACTGAGAAAAACAACTATCCCCAAGAGAGAAACGGAAAGAGAGGGAATGATGGATGGGTGGCTTTATCTGGGTAGTAAACATGAGTTCCTCCTCCTTATCAGCTTATCTCACTGTGATTCGGGAAATCTCTTAACACAAGGTGTTGCATGAATAGATAGCAAACACCTCTTTCTCACTGTACAGTGTTTTTGTAAAGCTCATCTTTCTCAGCACAGGGACACGAATGACAATGAATTTCATTGTCAGCATGACACAACAGGTCATTCCATTCATCTTGATAAAAACACACAGTAGCTCTGACCTTCATTCAACACAGCTAATTCGGATCCAGTTCACCACACAGTTACAGTATAACCAGATACCTGACAAACACTGTAATTTTAGTTTATGTTGAACAGACATCAACAGAACTGTCATCTGGCTTCAAACAGAAAACTGAGTGTGCAGCTAGCAGGTTTCAGTCAATTGAAAAATAACCATGGTTATGTGAATTTATCAAAATTATAACTACAAATCTAAACTAACACATTAAGCATTTGGTCTAGATGTTTCAGATTAATTTAGAAGGTGTGGTGTGTCACTGTTATCAAACGCGCGATTGACCATCGTGGAAAACTGATCCACTTCGGCAAGATGGTATAATGGGATCTTTTGTCTTATTAATACATCCTCTCAGCACAATGCAGCCTATACAATGAAAGATGAGCAAACCTCGGCAACACCGTAGGGGGTGCAGCGGGTCTTGCAACGGCTACAATACGTGAAGCCCCACTGCGAGCAAACGCCAGGGAGTTCAGCGTGCCCCAACACTATCCTACCACAATGAAGATTGTGCAGCGCTAAATCTGTGAACAGTGGCCAGTTTCTTTGCTAATATTTAACACTCCTGTTATTCGTTGACTACCGCGACACAAACATCTGTCACTAACCAAATAGAAGAGTGAGAAAAAAACAGCTGACAGTGGATTTCGCTGAATAGCAGTCTAAAACAGATCAGTTCTGATATATCATTAGGCAATAGTGTGTTGATTCTCTTGCCATGTTATGCTACTGTGTAGTGTAGACTATCATGACTAGATCATGTTAATAGCTTATCTGGGAAACCTCGTGTAGGCAATCCCAATTGACCCTACTCAATCCAATGGTTACCATTACCACAATTGTATTTTACATTCAGTTGCGCGCGAGTAACACATTAATAGGCACATTTTGATATAAAAAAAAATTGCTACACGTGCGATGTCATGTGTGCTGCAGAAGCTATCATTTGTATCTAGGCTTAACTTCATTTACGTTACATATCCTGATCACTCACCCCATGTGCAATGTCGAACGGCTCAGCGTAACAGCAGTCCGTATAATCAGTGGCTTCAACAAAGTTTTATCATGCGGCTAGTTTCCCAATCCTTTCACGAAATTGACCCCGTCTGCGCGCTCTTCTGGCGATCAGAACAATTTGAAATTATTAAAAGTTTCGGAGACAACTGGACAGTCCTGTTTTAGTAACTGGTGGATCCATTCCTGGAACCTCTCTTTCAAAATCCAAATGTTGCGTCTCTTACGATAACTGGTTGTTTTTAGTTGAAAAAGGGCATATAAAAGAATGCCTCAGACTTTTGCTAAGGCTAACACTTTCTCTTTTGTTGCTCTATTCTTCGTGTCCGTCTGACTGTCCCTGCATTAACTCGGAGAACAACAGCTCCATAGGCTATGGGAAAGTCAGGGAGGAGCGCGCTCACACACATACACCCACACTAACAGCGCTTCTTCTGGGTTAATGGCATAAAAAACCATGGACTCATTTACTCTATCGACTGTAGAAATAGTACGGGTTCCATTGGCAACACATGAAAGGTTTAGGCTACGCGAAAAAATTACATTTACACATTTACTTTTATTTATACTCAATAATGACTCTAAAATGTGTAGGGAATCAGTCACGTGTATTCAGTCTATTTTTCTCTCGGATACAAATTAAGTCCAGATGTTTCATCCTTTATGTTCCACCTCCTCACTTCCTCTCCTCTTTCCGTGCTTCAAGTCTCCCATTGAGAGTTGTGACTCGACCACTGCAAAGGTATATCTCTAGGGTCCATTCCCTTGTTGACCTCTGCTTTAAAAGCAGTCTTGGTTGTCATGAACATATCACTGTTATCACGACACAACCCGGTAAAAGTAGCTGCTTCTGACTGTAAACATTTACATATTTTTCAAACCTAACTTTATTTAAAATGCTTACAGTTATGGAATCAGTAACATTTGTACATTAACGTATTTGATGACACTTTTTTTGTGTAATTTACGGTGTGTACTTTGCTTTTTTATAAAGTAAATTTTTTATGGACTTGTTTGTTTGAAATGTTTTGAATTGCAGTATGACTGTAGGTCTACTAAGGTAGGTGAAGTAGCTGTGAGGAAAGACATGATCATGATGTGGCAATCCCCCACCCCCACCTGGCCACTTATCTGTCCACCCACCCACCTTTACAGATGCTGTGAAGGAGGATCTCACTCATACGTGGGGGAAATTGTGAAATCACTGCTCATTTGTTTCAATTTTGTTCCTTTCGTTCTGAAAGACAAGACTGGCATTCAAACCACTTCCTGCATCCTTTTTTTTCATCTACAGACGTATATCTTTCTGTTCGTATGTTGGCAGGTTTCATAGACAGTGAGGAATCAGGATGGCTAATAGACAGCCTCTGAGCTCTTTATGACGGGACACGTTTCAGACTGCTAGAGTTCCACTGAGGAACCCCTGCATCTCCCACTTAGCTCAGGGGAGGGGTCAAGAGCCCTGACCTCACTTCCTGTAGAGGCTATACTCACAAGCATTCCTTTGTCTGTGAGAATGTGACTGGGCTCCAGGGACTCCCCACATCTGGCAGCTGTTATTACCTCCCCTATCAAGTCCCACAGGACGACCAACATGTAGACCGCTCTGGAGGAGCACCCCAAAAGCCCCACAAACTGAACCCATCAGGTTAGCATAGCGAGGGGACCAGGCCTGCTTGCGTACCACCTGTTGGTGTTTCCTGGTACTGTAGACAGACTGGTGATGCTAGTTTTTTGTTTTATTAATATTCTTCTTTTTTTTGTTGATGGAGACAGTTACAGAGAGACAAAAAAAATGTGAGAGGGGAGGACATACAGCAAATGGCCAGAGCCAGGGTTAATCAAATCTTTGTCCCTGCATTGCATCCTTTATCTTAGTGGTACTAGTACATGCTCTACCCAGTGACCCCCCGGGGTTATTTAAGTGACAAATTTCACTAGCAATGTCACCTAAGTTCTCACCAGTCATTGCACACCAACAACAAATGGCTTTCTTGAATGTCAGTATGAATTGCTTCAAAGCAATCTGTGGTTACCTGACTCTTCTATAACCTTGTCATCTACTCACAGACACAGACACAGACAAACAAAAAGTTTCACATAAATGAAACCAAGTATGTGCATTTTCAGTTCCAGGATGGCAGGAAACGAGTTTCATGAAAGAAGTACCATGCTCTGCCTGGACCAGTTTCTTTTCAGGCAAACTATCCCCAAAAGACTCCAAAAAGCCAACGTGGTTTAACAGTAGGCTCTGAGTTTTTTAAATTCTACTTTTAGTTCCTGGCTTACATTGTGGATTTTATTACAATCCTTAAACACAACTTACTACATATACACATCACCAATTGTGTTCAGTGAACATGTGTGCATTGTATGCTAAACAGGGAGTCAGTATTGTACAGTAGTACAAACTCTAATGGTAAGAGATACAGTTGCTCAACAGTAATCTATAGACTGATGTACCTTTCCTAGGTTATAATTGGATATGTAAGTAAATACTTCTCCAAAGTAGTAAAAGCAGAGGAAGGACCTCACTTTCATCACTTCCTATTGAGAGTTACTGAGGCGTGGTATCAGGAAGAGTAAGCCTTACTCTTTATGCTGCACATACTTTGAACTCATGACCAAAGTTAGACATGTTATTTTTGGCACTGTGAATGTTCCTTGGGTCATGTGCACTACAGTTCTGAAACGCAATATGACCTGAGGACCAAAGTGACATATGACCCTCTGGTGATTCTGATTCAAGTCCAAATAGAATTCAAATATATGAGTCACTGTCACATATCTGCCCCTGAACGATGCTTGTCAAGCTAGATGGTACCTCAGCATGTTGTTCGTCATTGCCATAGCTTAAAGTGCACACATTGACCCTTTTGTATCATACACAGGGGCAGATAGTTTACCACAAATAGCCCTCAAAATAAACCACGTGCAGGAAACCCACGAACAGGAAGAAGAACAAAAAGTTGATTCTTGAAATGTATGCATTCAAAAGCTTCCAAGAGGCTTTGTACAGCATGTTTGATCATGGTCCGATAATTTAATAAATAGGCCATATTCGGAGAATTGTCAATGTGATATTACATGTATGTTAAAATCAATGTGTTGTGGCATTTAGATAAATAGGCTTTCTTCCTCCAGGCTATGACTAGCGCAGCTTGCAGCCTCCAGAAAAAAATCATTAAACCTGCACCATTAAGCATCAATAACCCGGGGCTCCGCGTGGTTCAATCCAGGAAGTGGAGAAGGGACTACGCCACACCATTAGAGTTTTCTCCCTCTCCATAACCCATCACTGACAGAGTCAACAGTGGCTCCTGGAGTCAGGCTGTCTGATCTGTGCTCCCTGTAAATATGCTGTCAAGGCTGGTTGAAGTGTTGGTGCCCGTTCACAGTCTGTGAGGCCAAACTGGTCTCATTCCTCCAGATTTAGGTATAGTGTTACCTCACTTCTTACCTCTGCCACATCCTTCTCACTGCACAATAGAAGTCCAAGTCTTTAAACACAGAAGCTATTGCGGTGTGAGATTCGTCCTATTGTCCACATTTAAGTTATTTAATCTACAAACACAAAAGAACAACACAACCATATCGGCCACGACTGTGTATGTAGGCATCAGGATTTTGGGGGTGTTTAGGCATGCACTTTAGCCATGTCATTTTATGACAATTAGTTTCACAGGTTTGAAAAGAACACACTATGTGTTTTCTTCCTGTGTGCTTCTTCCTGTGTGTGTGTGCGTGTGCACGTCTCTGAATGTACGTGATCTCTCTATTTGTTTTCATTCTACAGCTCTGTGGTTCGACGAGTGTCTCTGTGGTGCTGTGGATGCTCGTGCTTGACAAATATCATAGAGGCCCACCCCTTTTGCCCAGGAACCTCTCACAGGAGTATAGAGTTACCTTATTATTATAGCCAAGACTGAAGCGACTGTTCCCATGGTCCTTTGCCTGTTGTTGTGTGTGTATGTGTGTGTGTGTGTCTGTTGTTTTGGAGTCTGTACTTTTCTATTGGATAACGTTTCTATTGTGTTTCATGTGATGTTGTATGACTTGTCCGCCAAGGCCGTAATCATAATATATTCAAATTTGGTCAAAATGTCCCCCCCAATATATTGATATAAAAATATAAATGTGCTACGCTACCACAGGCAACCACGCACGCTGTCCGAAATTATCATAAAAAATTTAATTTGTCCCCCCCAATGTTGACTCCATGGTTACGGCTTTGTTGTCCGCTATCCCTTGTCCACCCAGGGGTGAAGAGATGAGGAGGGCAGTAGGTCCTGTCTGTTGGAGTGACACAGGTGTTGGGGGGGGGGGGGGGGGGCTGTGAGGTTTGTGGCTTCCTGGAGATCAAGCCTGTGTTTATAGAGCTTTGCTTAAGTACCCTTATCCAAACACATTTTAGTCCACACATCCATGATTACACTATGCTCCATTAACATTATAACTGGGAGAATGATGTTTTCATAAGCCGGGCCTGTCATTTGAGCATTGATACAAGCCCTGTTAGTATGTTGTCATCCTATGTGGACCTGCATGAATGGAGGACACACACATCCACCGAGTGTTCCACTACAGAGAAGCAGAAACACAGGCTGGACTTTCAGCAAACGGCCCAGCCAAGTTTGTAAAGGGCTATTTAATCTTCACAGAGTACGGGTGAGAGCGAAAGGCAAAATCGGTTGTTTTGCCCAGAAACCATATGGCAGCCATCAATGTCTCCTCTTGTCACTGGTTAGGAAACCCAACACTCCTTCCCAGCATCTTCTTTGACCTGTATGGGAGGTCAGGAAGTCTGCTCGGAGGTTTAAATCAGCGTTTGGACTTTGTGTTGGACATGTGACAGGGTTACCGTTCTTGTATCTAACGGTTCTTGTCTCAAAAGCATACCAGCTATGGCTGCATTTGACTGTGTCAGTGACACACCGTCTCTAAAGAGTTTAGAAATTGATCAAGTCCTTGTTGAATCATCACTGATTTAGCTCTTATTTACGTAACCATTTCTATGATTGTGTGGTTTCTTCATTTTCTGTGTGTTCAACAGAATGACTTTTGCTCAAGATTCAAGATATTGTCATGTCTACGGTTTAACAAAGCTAGTCCGTAAGATGAAATGCAAGTGCTAATGCGCATGCTGGGCCTCATGTCTGATTTACTAAGAAACATCTGTTCCCATCCCTTGACCTCTCCATTAACTGGATGGCCAGTCTCAGAGCCTGCTAAGTGCTTACTCAGGTAAAAGAGAAAGATGAATTGGAGCACAGATGTTCAACAGCACTGGCTCAGCAGGACGGCATAAGATGCCAGGGCCGAGCCTCGGAACGCAGTCATGCAGACTGTTGCTACGCTGAGGATTTGAGCTGGCGTGGATGGAGAGGGGAGCGCTGGGGGAGGGTGGAGAGGGGTGTGATGGGGGAGGGTGGAGAGGGGTGGGTCATTGTGAACTGAAGAGGTGGAAGCTGAGAAGGGGGGGCGGCCAGGGGGGGGGGGGGGGTCATTGACTAAAAAGGAAATTGAGAAAGCCTGGATGGGTGAAGGCACAGGACTGAAGGAAGTGAAGTTGGTCAGTAGAGGGTGAACTGAGCTTTCAGCAAGCAGGTCAAGCATACAACTATTGGAATCTCACCTCAAGGAGTTGTTTGCACGCATGCTTCTCGTTTCATGCCTGAGAAACAAAGAGCAGACTCTTGCTCCAGTGCATATGGATCTGTGTATTTGCTCCGTGCACTATTTGTTTGTATTGGTGAGTTTACCGAAGACTGCTTCTGACAACAAATGCATGAGAAAAAAAACAACCTTTCTCACATCCCTCCCTCTTATCTGGTCATTCCCATGGGGGAACTGCAGAGTCGGCTGCAGGGGTCAATGTTGAGGGGGCATCAGATAACCAGGACCAGGGTCAGGCTACCACAGCAGTTATAGTCTACCTCTTCAAATCAGGCTCTCTTATGGCCCCCTCTGGGCTTAATTTGTATGTGTGTGTGTGTGTGTGTGTGTGTGTGTGTGTGTGCGCGCACATATGAAAGTGAGTGTGTGTGCACGCATGTGTGTGTGTGTGTGTGTGTGGATGACAGGCAGCACGGCAGGGTGGTAAAAATTCCTATATCGTAAAATAACAAAGGCTCTGCGAGGAGATGACAGAGAGACAGCCAGGGTCTAGATGTCACACCGTCCTGACACAGCCCAAAGCACTGCCGTCTATTAAACCAATCAGGCACACAGCGTGGCGGGACGTGATCCAGACAGCCACCACTGAACCAGGAAGTGGCCACACAGGGGACCTAGCGTCCAGCTGGGCTGACGTCAAAGCCACTCTCGAGTCCAGACCTCTGCTCAAGTGGATGTGAAAAAAGAACCACACTTCTTCCTCCGGTGTCCGTCCGTCCGCATTCTATCCCGAAGGTCACGCTGTGGCAGCACACTCGGCGGTTGGGCCGTGCCGAATCACCGTGGTGGTGGGGAGGGCTTCAGCGGCTTCACTAAGCGTGCTTCGCCCCCCCCCCCCCCCTCACTCTTTGATCCCGCCAGACCAGACGCTCTTCCCATCTCCATCTCACTTCCCTCCCTCCCCTCCTGCTCATCACTGGGCTGCAGGAACCCCTCCAAGTTGCTCAGACCTCTCTGTCTCCGCCGAGATCCCTCTGACTGGATGCTGCTGTCCGTTTATCAAGGACCCTCTCTGACACTTAATCCTCAGCGGGATCAGCGGAGGACACGTCTAGTACAGCTTCGAATCGGAGCAGCATCGTTACCGTTTCATGGTCATGATGTGTCCATCTTGGCGGGGTACTGGTATCAACAGTAATCAACAGTGTTGTCCCCTTGCTCTGGGTTTCCCCTGGGTAACTATGGAACATTGGGGAACATTTGACTTCCTAGCTACGAGGACGGATCAGGACCCATGTACTGTGTTTGGTTTTTGCCACTGCCTCCACTAAGTTCTTCTGCAGTGACCCCTGACCTCAGTCTCCAGAAGGTGCCATGGACAGGACAGACATGGAGCAGGACAAGGCTCCAAATCCCAGATGAGGTGGGAGGGAGAGTGGGAGGCAGACCCCAGTGGAAGATGGGGAGGGGGAAAGAGTTTTAGCTCTAAGTTTGGTGATGTTGATACAGCTGTGCAAGAAATACATGATGACCTCACTGGTCACATCCAATCAAATCTAAAATAACACACCGGCCACAGCCAATCAAAACTGCAAAAACACTGGTCATTAAAGAAATTGAAAAAGAAACCTCTAGAAGAGTGAGCCTTGAAAGTTTGGCTTCTTGTAGGCACCACTGAACACCACTGTATAAACGCTTTAATTTGAAAAAATCTAAACAACCACTACACAAGAAACTCGAATGATTCTACCGACACACAGAAAATCTCACATCTGCCTGTCAGAATCATTGACCAGTAAGAGAACTTGACCAGTGTTCAGGCATTACTCATTCCCCGCCTACATCCAGACGTGGCCAACACACTTCTTAAACTTAAAGAGATGAAACTTAATGAAATGAGGATGGATGACAAAAGCGTGCTGCCCGAGATTGAATTTCTCGTTGAATAGTTCAATAGGAGTCATGATGTCAAATGGAATCGGTCTTCCTTTAAATACACTGGGACTTCAGTTTCGATATGATGACTGATGCTAGTTTGTGTGCTCAAGCTGCAGTCTGGGACAGTCATGCTCAGAGATGAAGAAAAGTCAACTACATCTGTTTACCCATGGTGAACAATGTCAAGCATATACCTTAGTTAAACACACGAAAACACATGCACACCACACACGAGCGCGTGCAGACACACATGCAGAAGGTGCCGTAGATGTGAACACGTGGGACGGAGTACATTGTGAAATGGACGGGCTAAGCGCTCATTCCCCCATGGAGTTATGGGAACTTCCCTTAGCAGGAATTAGGATGCTGTGGGTGATGGGAAATTCAAAGGACAGGGCCCAGGCTTGTCAGACCCAAGCCTGCTCAGCCTCATGCCCCTCCTCTACAAGACAGTGTGTGTGTGTGTGTGTGTGTGTGTGTACATGCAAGTGTTTTTCTTTCAGTGTGTTTGTCTTTCTGTTTGTCTGTCTGTCTCTGTATAAATGTGTTTGTGTGAGTGTTGTAGCTTTTAGAGGTACCAGTGGTTCATGACCATGGAGCAAGCAGTAATTCTGGATAACATCCCATGTTTATCTTGAAACTCAGAATTTGGCAACACTGCAGCCGCCTAGAAGAATGCTCCGTAACATGACGAACATTGCCTGCTGGCTAACACAACGAAAAGCTGTCTTAAATTAACAGCTCATACAAGTTCCTCTCCTACAGCTATTCGGAATAATTAAATCTAAGGTTGATTGGGTGAGACTCGCTGCATGGTTTTAACCTGGTCAGCAAACTGCAAAGGAAGTTGGTGTCATGGACATGTAGAAGATTTTGTTCTTTTCTTTTTCTCGCGTAGGAGTTTGTGGTCACAATAACATCTTCATGGGTATTGAGAAACTGGTTCAAAGTCTGTTTCTCGTCATTCCTCTTTGATTTCCTGCTTTCTCCTTCCCTGTATTTCTCTTTCTTTTTGTATTTATCTCTCTTTCTCTTTGTTTCCCTCCCTCTCTGTCTCTCTCTCGCTCACACACAAACACACACACACAGACAGACACAAATGGATGAGTGTAAGTGACTCATTGTACTGAATTTGATACACAAGCTATCATAATCTAATAGACGGCTGCAAAGCTGGGCTCTTATCTCTTCGGCGGCCATTTGATGCAGCTGTGGTCAGTCCTAGTTACCTAGTATTGCTAGTTATGTACCCTTAGTATAGTTAGTCCTCATATTTAAATTTGAGATTCCTGTATGTTTAATGTTTGCACCTTCCTGCCAAAGCAAATTCCTTGTCTGTGCAAACTTTCATGGCGAATAAAACCCATTCTGATTCTGATTCTGATTCTAATCCTTTGCACTGTTGAACTCCTTGTTCAAATAATGCCGTTTTACTGTAGGTGTCCAACTTTGAGAAACAATCCTATTCTCAAAGGAGTTCCCCTGTAACTCGATGCATTGTGCAGGACTGGAGGGAGTGTTCGTTAGCTTTTTGGACTCTGCTCCATCTGGAGGTGAATTTATTTAATGGCCACAGTGAAATATAGCTTCCCTGGCCCCCACCCCTGTACCCTCCTCCCTCCAAAGGCCCAGAATTCCAGGAAAAGTTGGACTTAAGTTCTGTCTGCTATAAATCACAGTTCCACTCCCTAGCCTCTGCCTCCCCAGGACCAGAGGTGAAATATCACCCCCCTCCACTCGGCCCTTGCCCCCCCCCCCCCTCCCCCCAGCCCCCTCTCATCCCCTTCTTCTGAGCAGCAGATGGGGGGATGGTCACCTGACCAGGTGCTCCTCAGCTTTGAACCATGACACTCAATCCTCTGGCCTTTATGGCTCTGTCTGTCTCTCCACAGTGGCGTCAACATTGAGCTGCTTTCAATAAACCCTTATTTAACTATTAGCGCCACTGCACTAGCCCTGGTGTTGTTACTCTTTTATAGCCTACCATCAACTGGGATGCTGTTCATCTTAACAGAGAAGTGACAAACACTTACAGATGTGACAGACACTATTGTTGCTATGAGGAAAATCATTTTCTAAAACAATTTAAAAAAAGCACAGCTAACCTTCAGCCAGGGACTACACAGAAAACATTGTGAAGCACAGTACCTGCCAACTTTAAACATAAAGTACTTTTCAGTAATGGAGGAAAAACGTTTGAGGATTGGTCTGTGGATTGTGCGCGCATGTGTGTGTGTACATGTGTGTGTGTGAGTAGGTGTGTGTGTGTGCATGTGTGTATGTGTTCCTACATAACCTTAGTCCATGTGAGTGATAGACCTGCCTGCACATGCCCATTAGGCTAATCCAGGCTGGTTAATAAGAAGGGCTAGGTTCACATGTGAATGACTCATCCATAACAGGGGAGTAGATTCTCTGCAACAGGCCAGTGGCCCTGGCAGGAACTCTCAGCTCAGCTCTCAGAAATAGCACAAACACAGAACATCCGTAAACAGTTTAGAAGTGCTACCCTAGTTTGTTCCAAACGGGTGGGTGGGAAGTTAGTCAAGAGATGAGGAGCAGGGACTGGATGGGGGGAGACAGAGAACCACTGCTGATATTTCCTCCATGGCAGCCCAACGGGGAGGAGCTACTTCAGCCTCCGAGCTCCTCTGGGACGTTCTGCCTGTACAAACAAACCAACCCCCGGGCCTCTGGTCTAATGGGAACCAGATCTGCCCGGGCACCGAACCCCGTCTCCCTCCTTTTCTCCCTTGTGCCCTTGCTCTCTCTCTCTCTCTCTCGCTCCCTGCCTCTCTCGTAATGGCCCCGCACCCCACCAACGCACACTCCAGCCGAGGGACGCACTTCAATTATTCCAAACAGACCTGAAACTATGGCCTCTCCCTCCTTTCCCACACGGCGGTGACTCATGACGCTCCACCTTTTCTCCGTGACCCCGCGGCACACAGCAACCACGGCGACCTTCGCTTACCTCCTCGACTCCTTTTCTCTCACTTTCACACAAGGTCTCTGGACTCTGTGTCTTGCCTCACACTCGTGCTCATGCACTCCATGTGACACTTTCCTTTGGTACGTTGATCTTTATAGGTCATTCTTCTCTGCCTTGACTCCGTTTCATTGAATGACTTTCCAGAAAGTGAGATAATGTCATTAGGGTACTGATGCATTGCACGACGTGCTTTGGCAGCGGGAACACAATTAGATCCTCAGATGGTGAGTCAAACATGTTCTAATCACGCGCTGCTTGCAGGCTGCTCTGGGAGAGGAGGCCCCATCCTGCGCAGAGAGTTGCTGAGCGAGCGCAGTTCGTCTTGACGAGGATGTCTGAATGTTCACATTGTGTGGGTTCAGAGTTTATCTGTGAATGTCCTCCCAGTCTCATTGCTGGTTTTATCTGAATGTTCTGTTTCACTCGAGCATGAATAGTCAGAGGGAGAGGAGAAAGCCCCCTTAAGCACATAAAGTCTCCACATGGACTGGATGCTCAATACAGACTCATTGTGAGAGGAACTGTTTCCTAATACACAAGTTCTGTTTTCTCTTTCAGAGTGAGCCATTTCTGTGTCTGAACATTTTGCATGTCTCGGGGAGAAAGAGTGTGGGTTACAGCTGCATGTGTGTGTATGTGTGTGTGTGTCTGTGTGTGTTTGTCAGGCTGGGTGTAAATGCTCTTCAGTTCTGCCTGTCAGAATCGGCACAGGGTCGGTGATGAAGTGCCTGGAAGCTACAGATGTGTTGTGGAGGGAGAATGGCCGGAGAGAGTGGCAGGGATCCACACTCTCTGGATCAGACTGTCAGTTCAGTGTCCCTCCCTCACATCTGGGCACAAACCCACCAATGTCCCTGCAAGCGGAGGGCCGAGCTGAGCTGTGGGGTTGGAAGCATCAGTGAATGCACCTCCAGTTCCCCCATCTCCTCCCTGGCCTGCCCTCCTCCCCTCCCTCTGGGCACTGCTGTGGGGTTCCTGGCAGAGCTGCTCTCTTTGTGTTATGCAAACCGGGAGTGGCCAAGGGCAGACACACCTCCCTGGAACTGAGAGTGGAGTTTCTGCAAAGTCAGCTGAAAGCCGCCGGTTACAAACCTGTTGCAACTCAGTCATGATTCCCCTTGACGTGGAAAGACAGGCAGGTGTGTCTGTGAAATGGCACTGATAATGAGGATTAGTCAGTGAGTTATACTGTATATTTGAGCTAGTGTGAACACACCAGCCACATGATAAAACAGGGAACGGTATTTTGTAATTGCAATACTCTCTTTCTCTCACAGACACCAAATCTATCGAGAAGACAGGGCCAGGTGGGTGTTTTTGTGCCTGCTGAGGTCTAGTTGAGTTGCTAGTGTTCTTCTGACGTCATTTATTTAAGCATCTGGACTGGCAGGAACAGGCTAACAGTCAAGGTCATTGACATGTATCACATTGAAAAGTTCTCAGTCTGTCTTTGAGTCTCCCTGACTCAACTATACGGAGGATTCCCTGAGCTTAGACTTTAAACAAAGGCCCAAGAGCCCATAGATCTACCAATAGAAATGATCCCATACCGTACTCCAAACTAAAGCTAATGCTCAGCTATTGGTCTCCAACTCAACTTTTCATACTGGACAGACCCCTCTCCCTTCACATTGTTCCATTGCCACGTGGCACTCTGCTGTCTGGAAGTTAAAGATACCTGGATCCTGCTGGGTTTTCCACAGGCTGCTCTCTGCTTCCAGCATACTCCTACACTATGCAGTCATGTGATAATGATGATGATGATGTGGTGTGCGTGAGCCACTATTGAGAATCAAGAGAGTTAGGGGCCTCCACACCCCCACAGCCCACCCCTACCAGCCTCCCTGCTGGATCGAATATTCAGGGAAGTGTGGGATTACTCTCACAAGAGGAACACGAACCCCCTGACTTCCTGCCCACTGATGAGGTCACCAGTCTCTGAGGGAGTGTCTGTGAAATGCCTGCTCAATAACAGTCGAGTGATGGCAGGGGCGAGGAGGAGAGAGAGAGCAGGAGAGGGGGAGGAGAAGGACGAGGAGTGGAAGGGGCGAGAACAGAAGAGGACCAGAGGGAGGCTGAAGGAGATCGTCTGAAGGGGGTGGGGGGGTGGTGTTACTGTGCCTGTCTTCAGTCTCCCCCAGGCTCCTGGCCCCGCACAGCATGTGCTCACGTTATGGAGAGCTCTCTGTTTTCTCTTAAAAAATAGGCAACGGGGGTGTGAGTGTGAAAAAGTACACACAGCCAGGAAAATTGTAGAGAGAGAGTTCCAGAGTTGGCCAAGAAACTCTCTCTAATTGATCTCCAGATGGCTTTTGGAGAGTTGTGAGCTAGTCCACAGGAGTGCTCAGTCTGGCCTCCAATCTTCTTCCTGACCCGTGGGGGTCTTTACAATCATCAAATCATCAAAAAGATTACAATCAGAACTCCATTTGCCAACATGCTCTGCTGCTCCCTGGGGCTTTGCTAATGATATGTCAGACAAAGTAAGTCCATTGACAAACAAACAATTGTCTTTTGCACAGACAATCCAAGAGCTCCTACACTGATTTCTGGTTAGGAGAGTGCTTAAAGAGTGCCTTTTATGAAATGTTTTGTGTAACGTGCCAGGTTTTTATCCTGCTTCCTCTTGGCCAGACTCTTCCTGAATGTTTGGATGATCTAAGCCCATTTATGAGAGAGGGACCTGCTTTGCGTCTCAGTGAAGGTCAGATGAGTGCTGAGAGCTGCTCTGGGCTGCCCATCACGACCCTGGCAGCTGGGCTGCTGTGGCGTTGATGACGGGGGAGCACCTGGTGCACTGTGCCCGGAGCTGCAGGGTCTTGGTGGGGGTGAGGGTGGGGCCAGGGTGACTCCCACACACAAAGCCATCTTGTTTTAGGCCAGGCCCAGATGGAACTGCTCTGTTGCCAAGGATCTCAATCTCTACATCCTGCCACTAGCGAGTGAATGACCCAGTCTTCAAACAAGTCCCAGGAACAAAGAGTGCTACAGTACGCTGGAGCCATGGCACATGCTCACACTCTCCTCTGTGCGTACTCTGTTTCACCATC
Source organism: Osmerus eperlanus (assembly GCF_963692335.1). Classification (NCBI taxonomy): domain Eukaryota; kingdom Metazoa; phylum Chordata; class Actinopteri; order Osmeriformes; family Osmeridae; genus Osmerus; species Osmerus eperlanus. Next base: position 7,521,476 of record NC_085019.1, read on the forward strand.
CATGCTCTCTCCCTATCTGTCCGCATTGCCATTCCTCCCCCATTCTTACCGTATCTCTCATTCTCCCTCAAAAACAAACACTTTTCTTTTTTTACTGACTCACACAATAACTCATTAAATGACTATCTGGAACAAACACATACACACACACACACACACACAAACCCCCACTCTGTCTCACCCTTGGGCAGTAAGCATAATGCCTTCCAGATGCTGTATTCTCCACCCTTACCCAACTTGAAATTGCCCCCCTCTCAGGGCGTTAATGGTGCCCAGGAGGCCTTTGAGGGGGGAAGGGGTCAGCAGGCCTTTCAAGCTCCTACAGAGTGTGGAAAAGGGCCCCTTCTCTGCTTTCCTTTCCCCAAAACCCTCCTTGATCTGCCCCTCTCTGCCCTCCTCTGCAAGGGTATAGAGCTACATGCAAAACATGGGTGTGGTTTCACGGATATCCCGGGGGGGGTGAGCATAGGCAGAGGCACACACCTAAACACCACCCGCTTCCCCTCCCCCCATTCTCCTGCCAGATGGGTAGTGAAGGCATGGTTGGGTTTCATGTATCGGCTTGGGTCATGGTGGACGTTCCATGGCTGGGTGTCTGGTGTCGGGTGCATCCACGGGCTGTCTCAAATCACCCACAGCCCTCGACGCTTCTAGTTCCTTCCATACTGTGCTTCCCTATCTCTAGCAACGGACACCCACTGTAGAGAATCAAAGAGCAGTCGCAAGGGCCAGCTTATCTAACTGTCGCCCCTCCTCCCCTTCCTAAATCGTTCACCCTGACCCCTGCTAAACAACCCCGTGTCACACAGACTCACGTCGGGTCACATGCTGTCGTCCACTAATGGGTGAAAAGCCTGATCGTCAGCCTCTTTCCACTCCTTAGTGTGGAACCAGGGGGAGCAGGGACGTCCATAGCTCCTCCAGGCCTGCTTTATCATGCTAATCCCCTGTACCAATTACCCCCGGAGAAACTCATTTAGCCACCAGACTCCCACTACTGGTTTATTAATGTTGTTTTGCCAGACAGCCTCAGGGTGGTTGGAAGGTAAAACATGAATATGAATGATTCAGAACGGCTTCGAGAATGGGAGGGCAAACATAGAAGAAGCCCAGTCAAGGAGTATGTTTTCACTGTGTGGAAACAGGAGAAGAGTCACAAATACTGGTGCGATTGGGGTACAGGGACACCGACAGGGACACTGACACAGAAAACATCTTGGCAGGCCGATGGGTCCAGTGAGACCAGGGGGCAAGAGTGTGGCCAGGACCTCATACCAGGGCTGGGTTGGGCTGCAGGCTAGGACCCCAGACCAGGGGAGAGCGGGCTGGGTTGGGCTGGAGGCTAGGAACAAGCCCCCGGTTGAGCAGCTCTGTGAGAATGTGTCCATCTGAAGCGCAGGCTGGAGACCGCCCAAAACAAACATGCTAAAATTAAACCGCAGCAAGACCAAGCCAATCTTCATGTTTAAAGTACTCACAAACAGGGGATTACAATGTTACCATCTCTAAAGCATGAATATATGACCAATTCCAAGGTTAATTTAATCACACTGCGGCCAATGGCCTCCCTACAGAACTAATGCACAGATATTGTTAGTACACTATTGATGATCAGTGAACGACATATCATTGACGTGAGAGTATGGACGTATGGGCTGAATGTACACATACTGTAGAATTGTGATGTCTGCACTGTGTGCATTTAGAAATGACGGCCCTGAATATATTTTTTGCCGCATGCTGTTTGCATCTTTACTCATCAGATAAATAATGTAACAGGAAATGTCTTTTTAGATCACTTTCTGTGTACTCCGTACTTCTGATGTGTTTGTTGAGAAGGAGAATCATTTGCTGTTTCCTCATGGCTTGGATTAGACTTGGTGGGGGAGGGCAAACCACACATTCTTTTTCTCGCGGACAGTGATTAATTCAAGGTGAATGTAAGAAACAGGAACTCATGCTGGGAACAAGTAGGCCCTGGCCTCACTAATTGTGTTCCCATGAGCTTCGTTACAAACATGACCTTGGTGTGATTGTTTGTCTGTGGTTGTAGGGGTCGCCACTGTTGCGGTTTTTCAAATCCAGATGATATAGAAGGTGTTGTTGTAGAAATCCCCCTGCTTCTAGTTGAACCCAACAAGAGAAGGGACCGAGAAAGGGGGAGACAGAGAGAGACACAGAGAGAGAGAGACACACACACACACACAGATATAGAGAAGGGTGGTTTTCATGTTGTCTGTAAATTTGGTATGCATTAGCCTGCCATCTAGTGGCCACTGCACATCTATTGAATTTAATTGAATTTGTTGACTTCGAAGAAATATTAAAGGTACATAACCACAGTTTCAGAATAATAAGCCAAGGTACAAAGTTAAGTAAAGAAAACAGTAAGGGTAGCTTGTAGAATACACACAGAGGAGAAATTACATATCAAACTTAATTGAACAGTTTTCTGAAAGTCTGAAGTAAATGTATCTATAAATACATGAATGTTAATGGTGTACAATACCAGAGCTATTGTGGTCGTCTTTTTAGCACTGGTATTGTACTGGTGAGTACTGATCATTATTTATAAAAAGCTCTATTAAAGGTGCTTATTTTCACATAAACAGAATGTTTAAACCTGTAGGGCTGGTAAAGTGAACATGTGTATATCCTTATCCCATATGTTCGTATAAGATATGACTAGAATACTAAATCCTTACTTACTCAGCCAGTAATATATCCAGTAATATATGCAGAAGGGACAATTATTTATGTAGCACATGGATGTATCACAATTCTATAATGTTACATTTGTTTGATCAATCACTGAAAAATTTTGTGGAGTTCCTTGGGGAAGATTGTGACTGAGATGTGAGTTTGATTTACACAAGAGGGAGCCAGATACCATCAACAATGTGAATATCGAGGTCATCATGACATCATTAACTCTAACCACTGAGGGAATGTACCCCTTGAACTCCATGTAAAGTCAGAGTTGGGAAGTGTCTCCAGATGCTGTGGGAGGGTCTCTTCACTCAAGTGAAAAATATTTCTTATTTATTAGAGCCTAATGCATCTCACACAACTCTAAAAAACATTCCTCCTTAATTAACAGAACATAAAATCCTCTTTAATAAGGCGAGGTACGGGCTTTCATCAGAATAAGAGTTAATTGTTGAATAAGAAGCAGTTTATTACCTGGAGAGGGTTCAAAAGAGTTGTGTCAGGATTGATTCTAACCAGTACCAGATGACTATGATGTCAATAGGATGTATGATTCAGAGTGGACAACTTGTCTTGTTCTGTTGCCACAGTACTGCATATTCCTCCTCCTCCTTCTTTCCCACCTGGGACACACTAGCTGAATCAGCTCCTCTTAGCCTGGGAGGGAGGATAACAGCCCTCCTACGCGGGAGAGAGAGCAGATTGTTCAAGCAAGAGCATTCTCCCATGACTCAGAGTGACTAAAGTAAAGAGGCCCTCTTCTCTGGAAGCTTGTGATCACTCCAAGGGAGAGCATAGCTTTTTGTTCACAGTGACAAAGTATTCCTGAAATGGAGAAACTGTTTTTCAAGAAAGGGGAACTTAGATAGTTATTTACAGATTTACATTTACATTTAGTCATTTAGCAGACGCTCTTATCCAGAGCGACTTACAGTAAGTACAGGGACATTCCCCCGAGGCAAGTAGGGTGAAGTGCCTTGCCCAAGGACACAATGTCAGTTGGCATGACCGGGAATCGAACTGGCAACCTTCAGATTACTAGCCCGACTCCCTCACCGCTCAGCCAGCTGACTCCCACATTTAGAAGAAAATGATTATGGAACGAGAGGGGGGTAATAGAGAAAAACCAAAAATGGGGATTGATGTTTCAGCAGAGGGATTGGATCTAATGCCATCCATTCAGAACCTATTCAGATGGGTACATTTACTTGTAAGATGGGATTTGTGAGCAACTCAGTTCAAATTAAGTTTCACTCCGATAGGATCTTGAAAGAGAAGAACAGATACCTAACCATTACAAAACAAAGACGATCATTACAAGAAGAAAGATCTTATTTGGACGATCATTACAAGAAGAAAGATCTTATCTGGACATGGAGGGGAGAGCGAGATGGGAGAGGGAGAAAGTGACACCAATTTTCCGCTGATTGCTTTAACGGGACTTCCTTGACAGGAAGTGTCACACTGACAAATCTTCTTGTGTCTCAAAACAATATCATAAGTGAACATTTCCTTTCAGTTATCTAGTTTCCTTCATGTACTGAAACCCCTTCCTCCATCCTGAGCCTACAGCACACCAATGGAAAAGAATATAGAGTTTCTAAAAGGTGATGATAATATCCTGGAATCCAACAGGAAATCCAGTGATTGTGAAACAACATGACTCACCCACAATATTAAACAATGTATAAACAATCCTACAATAATTGGGTAACACTAATAAATATTTGTTCTTTTCTTTTTGATGATGTGTACAGATTCACACTTTATTACTCGAACAGTTAAAATAACAGATTTAACTATCTCCAGCTTCTTACTTTTCTTCTTTTGTGGTCCTCTTTCTCAAAAATGATCACAATATGATCACAGAGGGGTTTTGAACTGCCTGATCTCTGAAACAGCTCATTTAGTATAGTTCATAAGTGTGATAGTTCTGTTTAATCATTGCATGTTGAAGATACAATTATCTTGAGGGTTATTTACTGGCCCGTCTCTGGGATACTCTACTAGATATTAGCCAAACTTCTCATTTGCTATGCATATTCGTAATGGCCAAGACAGTCTCTAAAATGTCAGTAGCCTCATGAAAAATCTGTGGACACAGAGGCACCTCTGTTGAGCTCATGTATTCTCAGTGATCATATTACATAGTGGTCTGCCTCACTGAATAACTTAACAACAGCTACATTGTTTGTAAAAGACGGACACTGTATGATTCTCAACAGTTACAACTCTACGTTCTGTATGCCTAAACGACTTGGCAAAATGTTATATACACAGTTGCTGTTGAGCGGGTATCTGCACTCAGATGTGAGAAGTGAGCATCTGGTCACCACGGATGACGTGGGCTTTGGTGGTAAACACAAGGTCAGTCTATGTTCAGGATCCAAGTATTAGGCTAATTATCCACCACATTCTGACTGGTTTGTACACACTCACCCTCTCTTACTCCAACATAGTATTACTTCAAATATCCAGAGTCAATCTGTCCACACCCATCTGAAAGCTTTCTCTTTTCCTTGCACTCTACAAGCTCTCCATAATGTGTGTGTGTGTGGATGTGGGTCTTTCACAATGGTAATTTCCCTTTCACCCTGGGTCCTGTCTCTAGTAGCACATACCGTACAGGCCCGTAAAGAATACCCCCGCAGCCCCCGCACCACGGGGGGCCTCGCAGGGATGGGGGGCCTCCTGTGTAGGCTATTCACCTGCAAACCGTTTGAGCGTTTTTTTGTTATTGAATACATTTCCCTCACAAGACAATCTTGAGTGTTGATATCTTGCATTTATTACACGGCTCTTCAGAATGTTCCAAAAAGTTCAGTTGATCGCGTCGGGGTCCTGTTCGTCCCGTCGGTATTTGTATTACATTATCCGTTACATATGTGGTGGTGGGGGGGGGGTTATTCTGCGGGGGGGCCTCATGTGTTTCCGTTACAGGCCTGATACCGTACTTTTCAGTGTTTAACTATTGTTATTCCTGTTACCGATCAGAGGTATTTCAAGCAAATTAACGATTGAAAGATAAATATTGGGCATGAATTAAGGTACCAACATTTGAAATGTTAATCCACAGAGAAAGTCGTTAACACAAAGTGCTTACATGTGTTCTAGAAAGTTTGTGTTCCGTGATGAAGCACAGATATGGATGGATCTTTTTTTAAATAGGATTAAGGTGGAGGAGAATTAAATTCAAACACAACCACCTGTTGTGGCTAATATCTAGTAGAGTATCCCAGACATTCAACTTGAACCAGTCTGCTCCAAAGACCCTTGAGGAAGGACCAAGGAGGACAGGGAAATGGCCATTGTGATAGAAACACGTCCACACATTCACACACATTGATTGGATATATAAATCTAAACAAATATCCAACTAATGATGGAATGATGAACTAATGATTCTGATTCTGAAACAATGACAGAAAGCTAACTTTGTAGGGTAAAATGGGAGCTCAGCACTGTGAGCCATGTGCAGTTTACTGAACAGACTGTTACATAAATCTGTGTTGCAGAGGGAACAGAAAATATTTGAGGTTGACCCAGTTAGCCACAAATGTATCTGCGTCCGTCAGGCCTAATGCTTTATTGAAAGAGGACTGAACCGTTGAAAGAATAGAGACTTTTAACTCAGCACTCATGTTAATGTGACTGGGGGAGTGCTCAGAGTTTGGACACTCACAGCATGAGCGCTGCATAGTTCTGTCTTATTTGGCAGCTGGTTGTTTGGTTAGTTTGTGCCTTTGACCTTGTTGCTACATACCCCTTATTGTAATACAACCATTGTTTTCTTCTGCCAGGTTGGAGCATAGGACGGTAAATTGCATCATTGTGTATGTGTTGTGTGAGTGTGACTGACCATTTGTAAATCCAGTAATAGAATCACTCAACCGATTTATGAGAAAGGGGAGAGTTTTAGAGACATGACTGGAATACAGATGTTTGTTTTCTCAATACCAATCCACTGTCCAGTAACCCCTGTGTGTCCTCCTCCACACATCGCTTGTTTGTTATGTTCTTCAACACTCTTTTTTCTATGAGCATGTCAAACTAGCCTTTAACCTTTAGGAACTACTAAGGGATTGCAGCTGTTTTACATACTTCACTCTTATTTTACATATCCATTGTCAATGATTGAAGACTTACCTTAAGACCATTACAGATGTGACTGAACAACCATATACTAACATGTGACAATGTGTTATTTGGGCTTCAGAGGCATTTGTGTTAGTTAAAATTCAGCTTTTGTACTACTTTATTTGTGCCAGCCTCTTGTGCCAGCCTTGTGCCAAGTATCGCTTTCGATGTCACAGTGTTCTTTTATCCTTGTACTTCAGAGCTGCTATTACAGATTACATCATCACATCGGCACTACGGACACTGCCAGAGGGTCAAGTTGTAGTCACCATTATGAGTCACATATTTAAATAGAAAGTGTGTTGTAGAAAAGACACCACAGATTCTAGGTTATTTCCAGATGGGACATTCCCATTGATAACATAACAAAAAAAACTATAATTTTTGTCACTGAATTAAAATGAAATCAATTACATCTGAGGCAGATATGCTATAGTTAAATATATTATAACGTGATGTGGCACAGGAGCCCTGTTGGTAAAGTATCTACAGCGTCACACATTTTCTCACTATCTCACTACTAACTTCATCAGAATACCGTTTCGTAGGAATCAATCTGTAACTGGTGAACACGTGAAGTGTGGGCATGTAGGCGACCAGCCTGAGATATCCAACTGTAAATAGCATCATGTCTTTATAAGATACTTAGGACCAATGTTTAAGTAGCCTTAAAGATGGTTTCAAATGATCTAGAATTAATCCGAATTCACATTTGTGCATATGCTCTCTCTCTCTCTCTCTATCTATCTCTCTCTCTCTCTCTCTCTCTCTCTCTCTCTCTATCTCTCTCACACACACACACACACACACACACATTTGGGAAATTCCAAAAATGTACCTTCATATTTAAGATGTGTTGGTCTTGGCCAGTATAGTTACTCGAAGGGGATGTTCCCGTACAACACGTGTTTTCATTCTTCTCAGTGTAATTCTATACAGAGCCGAAATAGACAACGAGAGCTTTGCACCAACCGAATAGCTGGTATATGAGTGGGACTGGACATTGGAAATACAACATCAGAATATATTTCACGTGCTCTAGACATAAAAATAAAATGCGTAAAACATATTTTTTGGTTTTGATGATCCAGTTCGGTGTTACAGGTAAGATGTTTTATAGTTTACGCTATATGCAATCTGCAAATCTTCATATTCTTATATTGTTCTAAATTATCTTTACTTATTGCACAGCATACGACATTACTATAATATGAATAGTAGGATTGCATGAAGCATGGGTCCTATGAAATTTTAGTGCCACGTTGTTGTTAGGAAAAAGTTTACAAGTAGCCTAGAACTAGTAAAAAGGCATTTATGTGAATTAATTGCGTGAGGAATAGGCTACGCTCTTTGTTCGCGTCGTGAGGCAGAAGTAGATCGAGACTTTGAACAAACTTTTGTTAATGCCAGAGGAGGGCAATATTGTCTTTTGAACAACACATGAGGTTCGTGTCTTGTGTTCGTTTGAGCTTTTCTGCTAAAACACAGGACACGAACCTCATGCGTTTGAGCTTTTCTGCAACTTAAATATTCACGTTAACAACAAATCGACTAATACACTATCCTCTTCTACGACCACAGTAGGTACAATAGCCTATATCCTCTGGAGATGAATCCTTCCAGATTGTGCAGACCATTTTTTCTAACATGTATTTTCAACTTTGATCTACAGGTGGACATACACATACTGTCCCTCATCTGGAGATGAACCCTTCCAGATTGGTGGTGAGGTATGGAGACTCAGTTTCAGTCAACTGCAGTACATCAGTAGCAGACCCTGAAGGCATGGGCTGGGAAGCATCTGAGGGAGCCACAGGCTTGATTGAAGACGTCACATGGGTCATGTGGACAGTAGAGAGCTTGGAAGACTGGGATGGAAGTCCAAAGTGCTTCATCAATCTCAAGAATGGAGATCAGCATAAAGAGACACTTGGGGTCACTCTATACCGTGAGTATTTTCTGGCAAGAACCACAGTCCCTTGTGTAACAGAAAGGAAACAAATGTGCCCTGACGTGCATACTCTATCTGTAGTAAGGTAATTGTCCAATTTCACAGGAGAGGAGTTTGATTGGTGTAATACAACATTTGTATTGTGCACCCAATGTTACATGCCCAATTCTGGTCTAGTAATGAGGTTGACAAATGTTTCTTTGTGACAAAAAATGCATTTACAGATCTTCCAGACGTTGTGTCCATCTCTCCTCTGAACCACACTGGACCAATGGTGGAAGGGACAGAGTACAAGCTGCAGTGTGACGTCCTCAATGTTGCTCCTGTCCAGAACCTCACTGTGACCTGGTACAAAGGAAATGAAACCATAAAGACAGACTCTTATAGTGACCAGCATAAGACACCAGTGAATAAGTCATCTATCCTCACCATCACCCCAAGTAGAGAAGATGATGGAGCACTGTACAGATGTGAGGCTCAGCTGAACCTGGGACCAGAGGGACCACAATATTCCAACACATCATCAACGTATTCTATTGAAGTTCATTGTAAGTGAGATCCCACAATTGTAATTCCATTGTTTACCTACGGTTCAGTTGTATTTTAAGAAAGAAAGCTTTGGAAGGATTATAACAATGACCTCTCCTCTTTCTAGATGGACCAGACATATTCTGTTCTGATTTGGGCATTAAAGAAGGGAGTCGTTTGGAAGGCTTCTGCTCCACAACAGGAAATCCCATTCCAAGTATCCGCTGGTTGAAAGACGGACAGTCCATGAATGCCCTAGATTCTCTCAGTAGGGGACAGGCAGGAGTGTATACTTTAGAAGTTGAAGGTCGTACAGTGACCAGGCAAGAAGTACGGGTGTCTGTGTTGTGTGAGTGTCACTTTCATTTTCTATCCTTCCTTCTACAGCGGTCTATCCTTTAAGTTGAGATCGGAAAATGCACCAAATACCTTGGTATGAATACATACAGTACATTGCTTAAAATGAAGATTATTTCTGATGACACCACTAATATTTCTGCTTTTTCTCGCAGATGGCCCGGAAATACAGTGTCCAGAAGCATACGTTGCAGCTGAGAATGCACCTCACAACTTGACCTGTATCGTAGTAGGCCATCCTCCACCCGAGATCACCTGGTTTAAGGACGGAGAGGAGGTGACCCCTCTTGAGAGTCTCAGTAGGAGGGATACAGGACAGTATATCATAAAAGCCACGATCAATTCATCAAGTGTCACCCACACTCTAGATATTGATATACAATGTAAGTTACTATAAATACAAATGATCTCCAAGTTGACATGGCTGATGCTCCAAGGAGAAGGGATAAGTAACTGGTTTACCATTTGGTTTCTTCTCCTGTGTCTTCAGATCCACCATCAGAGATATTGGAACTGGAGGACACAGAAGGTAACATTGGTTCTACTTTGGGACTTAAGTGCGTCTCCAGAGGGAACCCTCCTCCTCTCTACAGATGGATTCATGACTTCTCAACCACCAATATAAAAGCAGAACATGTAGATGGGGTGTCTCTGCTCAAAATCTCAGATGCCACCATGGAAAACATGGGCAATTACACGTGTAATGCCACAAACAGCCAGGGATCTGTTCAGAAAACCGTCAGGATTACTCTAAATGGTAACATAACTTCTGCATGAACAACTCAATGAAAATGTTTTATTTAGTTTTTTGCTCATCTTTGGTTGTGTTGAACCATCAATCCTCAAGTCCATGTGAGCAACTGCCCGCTGATCTTTTTATAGGCATGCTGTAGGAATACATTTAAACATGTAGTGGACTATTAAGGATAGTGATTTTAGTGTCAGGTAAGCTTCACTCTCTCTGATTTTAGTATGTTGTCTAATGGTATCCACCACAAACAAAAAATAGCCTTTCAGTTCAATTTGTAGATGTGAGGCTTTTTAATATGACCAAAGTGGCCAAATACAGATAAGACTGTTGGCTATATTAAACTGGCCCTAGTCTATCAATTTTAGAAAGATCCTTTAACGCGCTCCTGGCTTATTGGGGGAGGGTTTAGCTAGGGAGGCTATTTAGCAGGAAAGCTTGACGTAAAGACAACAGCTCAGTGCCGCTTTTTAAACTACGGTACTTAAGGAAAGAGCTCAAATTTGGCAAACAACGGCTTTTTATTTATCAGGCTATAACGCCAGATTTAAGGGAATGACTATGAGATACCAATACTGGAGTCGGATTATTTACATCTTTTTTACTTTGGAATTACTATCGCTGTTGAATAGTTCAGATTTAAGTAAGTTTGTTCGTGTCATATTTCGCATATCATAGACGCAAGCGACATCACGGTCGAATCAGCATTGTCCCAGTAGACCTATGTAAACACACTTATCGTTGAGAAATATAATTGAAAATGTTACTTTTACATACATGCTCCACACCGTAAACAGAGTTGAAAGGATTGAGAGAAGAAAAGTTGCGCTATTAATAGACATGGGCAATGATTTCGTTAATGCCACTGTATTTGTTATTCCAATTACTCACAGTTAGTTACTAACACCCGCAAACAGGTAGTACAATAATGTGAGCCTTTTTGTAACGGTTCGACGTTTACATTGGTGGGGTTGGAGGTGTACAATCCACCAAAGAATGGGAGAAAATGTAGGGGGTGGGGACATCCTTCCGTAATGAAAATCAGCATTTTACAGTTTGTTTTTTGTGAGTTGAAGATATTAGATTAGTTTCTCTGAATATTCTAGTATCCTATACTGTGTCCCACAGAGCCTCCAGGCGTGTCCATCTCTCTTCTGGGCCACACTGGTCCAATGGAGGAGGGAAAGAAGTACCAGATGCAGTGTCACGTCCAAAATGTTGCTCCTGTCCAGAAACTCACTGTGAGCTGGTACAGAGGAAATGAAAGCATAAAGACAGACTCCTATAGTGACCAGAGTAAGACACCAGTGAATAAGTCATCTATCCTCACCATCATCCCAAGTAGAGAAGATGATGGAGCACTGTACAGATGTGAGGCTCAGCTGAACCTGGGACCAGAGGGGCCTCCCAGTGTGACGTCAAATCCCCTCAACATCACTGTCTATTGTAATTATTCAACAGTATATATTTTAAACAAGAACAATACATTCATTTCATTCAACAGTAGTCATATACGCTGTCACATATTCCCATCTCTTTCCCTAGATGAGCCACGCATTAATACCACAAAACTTCCTGGAAAAATACCAGTTTTCTGGGGTTATCCTGAGAAACTAGTGTGTGAAGCAGAAGGTTACCCACAGCCAAAGATCAAGTGGTTGTACAATACTATGGAGATTCATGACGCCATCGAGGCTGGAGGCAACCTTACAGTCACAGAGGGTGGACTCTACAACTGCACAGCCACCAACGATGTTCAAACCACCTTCATTGTGGTCCAGGTGGTTTTAAAAGGTAATGCATCTACTCACATTAACTATGGATTTAACATTGCAGAACTCTGACAATGTTGGAATGGAACCCATCCAATGCTAGTACAACCCTCTGCCGTCTTTTGGCCATTGTCTCTGCGTTCAAACTGCTGCTAAGTCTCTGCTTGTAAGCTAGTAATAGGCTAGCCTCACCAGTCTAGTAGTAGGCTGGTCCCTATAGGCTAGTTTAGTTAGTCTCTAGTAGTCGCTAGTAGTAGGCTTTAGGTGTCTCTGATCTTGCCTTCTCTACCTCTATGAACTGCTGGTTAGAATAGGCTGATGGTGCAGCTCAATTATTTACCATCATATTGCCAGTTCAAGATGAGTTTTGGGTAATGATCAGCGTTGCATCCTAGTTGTCGAGTAACCTAGCACTCTTTAGAAAAGATAATAATTAATGGATTTACTGTGTGTCAGACATTGCCCTCTCATGTCACATATACTGTATAATTTGGGGTTTTGTCATTGCACTATTTTGTTTGTGAAGGAGTCAAATACTCTGGTCTTGAGCTTTGTCATGTCTGACCTGAGAATGAGCACAGTGTGGTTGATGGCCGTGATTTGTCTCTCTCATCACAGAGGACTACCTTCCCCTCATAGCTGGCTTTGTAGCCATCACGGTGGTGGTTATCTCTGTCATCTTCGTCTTCATCTACTCCATCTACTATAAGAACACCAAGATGGGGCGCTACAGCCTGAAGGATGCCAAGATCGACAACACCCTGAAAGGAAATGTGGCACAAAATGGCCGGGGGACACCTCTCCCCATGACCAAACTCTCTTAGCCAAATAACTGTTTCTAGGGGGAAGACAATGGGATGCGATTTTTTCCTTGTCACCATTAACTAAAGTGACCAAAGGACTGACTCAGGGCTTGATTCTCGTCGATGGGGAAGGACTTACTTGCCCTTAAGAATGAACTATTTTGCCCTCCAGCACCATGTTCACTTTCGATTTGCATTATAGAAGAATTTGAGGACGGCCAATGACGCCTGCTAATGACATCAATAAATTACTACTGAAGAGTATACTATCACTGAAGAAGAATCAGAAACAACAAATCTCTTTAAAACAATTGCTTTAAAATGTATTTTCTCTTGATGGTATTGAGAGACAGGATCATTATGGTTATAATACAAAGGGAATTGTATGTCATCATTAATCTTAATTAGCTAGGCATCATGATCTTTAAGTCATGTACTGGACTTCATGTTATGCAAATTACTTTAAAAGGTGATCATCACACTGTCAAGATCTATTGTCTTTAGAGGTATTTGGAGTCAATTTTAGCTCTCAGTGGCCAAGAAGCGCTCCTGATTGCTTGATGTCTGATGTCCACATAACCTTGTTAATGATGCATAGACTTGACGCCCCAAACCCACCCACCCCATCTACATATCCATTGCTTGCTTTATTGTAGAGCAAATAGCTTGTCAGTAGCTTCTTCTCTGTGGACTGACCACCAGTTTACACTACTACTACTACTACTACTACTGACACACTGTTTATTGGATACCAGTGATGTATATGTAGATTACCACTGTTATGCTTGACTGCAAGTATGACTGTGGTGTATGTGTCTAAGAAGGTGTCTCACAACTGCAAGCCCAGTGAAACAAGGTGTTATAATTGTTTATTTTAATGTACAGGTAGTATAACATTGTTTATTTATTTAAATATAGATATTTAGTTCTAAGAGTTTTAGCGTAATGGCACTTGGACTGCATGGGGACAGTTGCAAGATTGATGAGAATAGGGGAAACGGTCCTGTGCCTGGATCTGAATTTTTGCTACATTATGTGTATTAAAATCCTTGTATGTTGTTTATAAGTGCATATGCAGTATTATTTGGAAGAACATGCATACTTACACAAAGAACATTGGGCCTCATTCACCAGTATCTTCCTAAGTTATTTCTTATTTCTTTGTTCTTAAGAACATTTGGTGAATGAGGCCCAATAAGCCTACCACTAGGGGTGGAACAATACATGTATTCGAACCGTACGGTACGGGCGTCACGGTTCGGTGCATGAAATTACACGGAGAATACACGGTATAAAAATAAATAAAACTCGCGTGCAAATTAATTAATGTAATGCGGAACTACTGTTAGATACTCGTGTTCTTTCGGGATATCTAATCTGTAGCTCTGATTGGCGCCGCCGTTAGTCGGAGATATGCTAGCTAGCAGCACTAAGGACGAGTATGGCGAGTGGTGGCGACCCACGAGAGATAGAGGAGGACCCGCCGGCCGTTTTAAGATTGCAAGTTTGGGAAAACTTCGGTTTCCCATTCAGTTACAGTAGTAGTACAGGCTGAGTGGTGGATAAGACGAGCACTGTGTGTCGGCGTGGTTCAGCAGTTATGGGCAGTGACGATCCTGTATTCTTCAACATGTACAGTACCAGTCAAAAGTTTGGACACATTTTCCCATTTAAGTGCTGTTAAGGCGTGTCAAACTGGGTAGTGGAGAATGATACAAGGTTAAACACCGGACCAAGTCATTTGTAGTTTAATAATAAGAAATGATGCAATCACAAGAATACACAATGAAAACAACACACAGGATGTTCTTAGTCTAATACAGTGAATCAGTCGATGATGCCAATGCAGCTTCACAGAAACAGAGTCTCAGAATAGATCAAACGAAGGCCTTCGTTGAGAAAGTGGTCGTGACAGAGATCAGAGAGTTCTGCCCAGTAGTGATGTGTCGTTCGTGAACGATTCGTTCATTTTGAACGAATCCTTATAAGGACTCGGGAGTAACGAGTCCTCTCAAAGAGTGATTTGTTCATTTTCTCGTGGCCGCGCATCGGGACTGTTGCATAGGCTCGTCCAAGTAAACAGAAATGATTCGTTCATTTCCCGACTCGGTCTTCAGGTACGAGTCTTTGGATCATTTTCACGTGACCTGCATAGGTTCTGTAGTGGTAGCTAGAGGAAACGAACGATTCGTTCATTTCCCGACTCGGTCTTTCTACGAGTCTTTGGATCATTTTTCACGTGACTTGCATAGGCTCTACTGGTAGCTAGAGGAAACGAACGATTCGTTCATTTCCCGAATCGGTCTTCCTACGAGTCTTTGGATCCTTTTTTCACGTGACCCACATTGTACTTTTTAGTAGAGGAAACAGTTTCCTCATTCCCTTTCGCGTGGCCGCTGTTTTAGTAAGACGTGAATGATCTTCGCTCAAGTCATCATACTGACTGGTTTTGTTATTTTCACTTAACATTTAGACTTACAGTTTAGTGCAGTGTAATTGTTTGCCGTGATAATTAAATGCCCCCCCCCCCGTTGAAATGAACGAATGACTCGAAAAACTCGTTCATTTTACTGAACGAGATTCAAAGAACCGAATCAGTAAAATTATTCGAACTTCCCATCACTACTGCCCAGTCCAAGTTCTGTCTCCCTGTCCTTGGGAGACAAGTTTTGTCTGGGGGGGGGGGTCCCAGACAGGGAGAACTCTGATAGGTGATTGGTCAAACAGGGTTCCCGCGGGGTCTTAAAAAGTCTAAAATTCGGAACTTTAAATTTAAGGCAGTAAAACGTCTTAAAAACTGCCAGATTTTCATCCGAGGTCTTAAATTTGATTTAGTCAAATTTCATTTCCAGAACCGCTGGCCGCAGAAAGTTATGACAAAGTAGCAAAAAAGTATTGAGTCGCAGCCTACAAAGCGGAGCTCTACAAACGAAACCAGCAGAACGCTGCCCTCAGAACGTTGGTTCGGTGTGTTGTAGTTCTTTCTGGGGGATATTGGTGTTGGTATTGTAGTGAATGACGGGGATAGTTAGGGGAGCGGTCAAGCGCTGCGCTGACAATTAGGCAAGTGGCTGCACCTGTTGAAGGGAGTATCGAGAGGGATATAAAAGGGAGAAGATCGGTAGGGTGGAGTGTTGGTCTGGGAGCCGTTGTGGTGGATATCGCGGAAATAGAAATACACAGTACGCAATCGGGTGGTGGCGGCGTTCGCAGACCATTTAGGGCTGCCGGCAGTGGCGGTTCTACATTGAATTACACCCAGGGCGAGACGCCCTTCGCGAGGTTCCTGGCGGGGTAGGGTGACCTAGATAGGGGGCCTTGTCCGCTCCCAGCCTGTGGAAGAGGCTCTCCTGCTGTCTTTGGAGCGGCCTCACAAAGCGCAGACCCCAGGGGAGGGTCTCGAACCCCCAGAGAGTTGAGTATATAGGCCTAGTGTTTTTAAACTCTATCCCTTGTTTGTTTTGTATGTAACCGCTTAGGACCAGTTCGCATTTTAAAGTCATAGGGCGGCGAGCTAGTGTACCGCGGGAGGCAACGGCGCTCCCGTACAGTAGAGACCCCACCAGCGGTGGGTGTGATAGCACCCTGTGGCCATTGCTTGCCGTGCCCTAAGGGGATTGTAGCGTGGGTGTGTAGGGTGAGACACGTTTACCGTGCCCCGTGGGGGTGTTTAAATTAGAGGGTCTGTCCAAGTGACAGACACCTTGGTTGGCCCGGTGGGGGGTTTCTATGTGCGGGGCTCTGACTACTGCCGGAAGATCTGTGTGCCTGGCTCAATGCTCTCTTCTATGAATTCAAATAAAGTAACCTTTTTGTATCTTGAGTGTTCCCTCTCCTATGTCCAGCGGTGTACTCGCACTAGCCATTGACTATCTACGTTCCATAGCGGAGGCAAGGTTTATTACAGTATGTAGCTACACGGTGATAAAACTACAAATCCTGTTATAAATGCAATACCTGCCCACAAAATACGTCTGCGCTTCCTCAGTTTGTTAAAGTTCGGCTACGTGTGGAAAATGGGAAAGTGTACTTTCAACGAGACATAGCTAGATCACAGTGATTTCCGCTGTTGGTTACAAGCAAGCAAGAACCCTGTCAGAAGACCATGGGGTGGGAATGTGGCTCTCCAATTAAATGTCCAGGGTGTTCATGGTGGCACATGTGGGCAGTCCAAGAGCCTGATGATGTTCGGAGAGGGAGGGGGCGGAGAAGACCCACAGGTCTGCTCAGGGAGGGGGGCAGACAAGACCCACAGGCCTGAGGTAATCCAAGGGGGGGGGGTTCTCCAGGGAAGGGAGTAGATCACCCCAAGGTCCTGATGACGTACAGGTAGATGGGAGCTGCGCCTCCAGGGAAGGAAGGGGGGGTTGTGTCTCCAGGAGAAGGGGTGAGGCAGACCAGGCCAGGGTCGATGATGTATAGGGGCAGGTGGGGCAGGGTCTCCAAGGGAATGCAGGTGGGGCAGGGTCTCCAAGGGGAAGGGGTCGATCATCCAGTGAGAAAGGGGGGACAGGGTCTCCAAAGGAATGTGACCTCAGAACAGAGGTGGTATATCCAAAGGTAGTCAGACGGGCTGGTCTGACTCGTCCTTAAGCAGAAGATTAGAGTCCCAGCATCACCTTATCTCTCATTTTGAGACACTCTGCTCCCAAGAGCTGCGTAGCCCATTGTGCTCACACCAGTCCCTGAGTGCCACAAACTCGACTCCCATGTTGGCCTGCTTGACCTCGGCATTCCTGCACGCACACCAGTGTTACTTAGAAAGAAACATTTCAGCAGGACCTCACTTACTCAGAAACATCTTGATGCCTGATCCCATCTGTTCTTTAATAAATCAATTGATCACAATTGGATATATGTTTTAGTATTAAGCATTACACATTTGATGTACTTGACGTAGTGATTGGTATAGCAGCATTGATTAGCAGTATAGTTATCATTCCTTCACAGTGCCTAGCCTCTTACTGACATCACAGCACATCACTGGTTGTGGGGTATGTGACTGGAAATACATCTAACATGCTAACGCATCTGGCGTGTGCTAAATGACAAAAAATATCCGACGCCATCACCCAGGTGTGCCAATCACTGGAACGAGACAAAAACATTTTCAACTTCTCACTACAGTGCTTAACCAGCCATTAGATACACATACAAATAGGGCCAAATAAATTACTGACGCAATCGGAATTTACATGTCATCTTCAATGCGCCGTATTCACTCGTAGAGGAACCTGGTTTGTTTTGCTTTTTCCTCCGTTGTACCGAACTCGTACCGAACCGTGATGTCTGAACCGCGGTATGAACCGAACCGTGACTTCAGTGTACCGTTCCACCCCTACCTACCACAGATGACTCTGGATGGACCTCCTAACTGGTTGAAACAGTTTGGCGCTATGAAATGTGGGAAAGAAATTGCTGCTTAGTATTTAGGCCATCGGTTGTATTTAGGAAAATTCAGAAAGTGTGTGAGGTTGGGTTGTTACACAGTTGTCAACCTGAGATTAAACTGGCATAGACTAGATGACATCTGTTCTGTAATCTACAGTTTACATACTATTCAAACATGTGACTTCTGAAATTACATTTACATTTAGTCATTTAGCAGACGCTCTTATCCAGAGCGACTTACAGTAATAACAGGAACATTCCCCAGAGGCAAGTAGGGTGAAGTGCCTTGCCCAAGGACACAACGTCGAAATGCAATACCACCTACATCCACCGGGGCCGTTGCTTCAAGCCGAGGGGCGAGGGGTGGGGGCGGGGGCTTGGTCTCAAGTCGGACAAAAAGTCTAACCAGAATTCACTGTTTCAAGTCAGCCGCCTGCAGCCGGCTGCAGCGCTGCATGAAGTCAGTCCATGTCGAACGCACCTATTAACATCCATATAAGTAGGGTTGCCACCCGGCCACCCCCCTTTTGGACTGATTCGCTGGACCGTCATATCCTCCCATATCCAAATAAGGGCCTCCCATGTGTTCCCTGATTTCGTTTTCACTTTAGAAAAGTAGCCTAGCAGATCACGTAATTAACAAAATACATTTCCTGCTATTTACTTCTGCGTTGACTGGATTGCGTAAACGTGTATGATGGTTAACGGGATAGTAGGATTGTTCAGTTGGATAATTGTGGTAACAGGTAGGAATGGGATTATCTCGTGTTGGACTCGAAATTGAAAGTAGGCTACCAAGAAAAGCAAATTGATCGTAATTTAAAATCGACTCATACCGACCAAATATGTAGACCTACAGTTTAACAGAAATGTAAGAGGGTGGGGTTTTCCCAGACCCATTGAGCACGAGTAACACAATACAAACAGGCCGAATTTATTCATGAGGGAATTCATTTAATTCCTGATTTCCTCCAGGTTGTTGTCAAATTATGTATGTTCGAAAACTAATGTATCCGTCCGTTACGCCGTTCGTCTCGAGATGATCCTGCTTTGAAGCAATTTTATGTGATTTTCCGTAGGTTAATGTTAGAGTAATGTGTGGTCCAATGGACAAGCGAAAGTGTATGTTACGCTTCCTTAAAATTGCTTGTAAAATGTAATCCAAAGGAGCAGACTTGATTAAAGGTCTTATATGTTTATTAAAAAGAGAGAGAACAGAACACTTAATACAGAAAATATACAGAATGTCGTGCAGACCATTTTTTCTAACATGTATTTTCAACTTTGATCTACAGGTGGACTTACACATACTGTCTCTCATCTGGAGATGAACCCTTCCAGATTGGTGGTGAGGTATGGAGACTCAGTTTCAGTCAACTGCAGTACATCAGTAGCAGACCCTGAAGGCATGGGCTGGGAATCATCTGAGGGAGCCACAGGCTTGATTGAAGACGTCACATGGGTCATGTGGACAGTAGAGAGCTTGGAAGACTGGGATGGAAGTCCAAAGTGCTTCGTCAATCTCAAGAATGGAGTTCAGCATGTGGAGACACTTGAGGTCACTCTATACCGTGAGTATTTTCTGGCAAGAACCACAGTCCCTTGTGTAACAGAAAGGAAACAAATGTGTCCTGATGTGCATACTCTATCTGTAGTAAGGTAATTGTCCTATTTCACTGGAGAGGGGTTTGATTGGTGTAATACAACATTTGTATTGTGCACCCAATGTTACATGCCCAATTCTGGTCTAGTAATGAGGTTGACAAATGTTTCTTTGTGACTCAAATGTATTTACAGATCTTCCAGACGTTGTGTCCATCTCTCCTCTGAACCACACTGGACCAATGGTGGAAGGGACAGAGTACCAGCTGCAGTGTGACGTCCTCAATGTTGCTCCTGTCCGGAACCTCACTGTGACCTGGTACAAAGGAAATGAAACCATAAAGACACACTCTTATAGTGACCAGCATAAGACACCGGTGAATAAGTCATCTATCCTCACCATCACCCCAAGTAGAGAAGATGACGGAGCACTGTACAGATGTGAAGCTCAGCTGAACCTGGGACCAGAGGGACCACATCCTTCTCCTGTTAATACATCAGAACATCATAATATCTTAGTGCACTGTGAGTATTTCATAATCCTGGGGGGTATTCCAGAAAGCAGTTCATGTGACATACCCGGGTAAGTTAACTCCCCAGCAGACACCCAGCGTTGTAGCAACATTGCCAGTAGGTTGCTGCAACATTGTGAATCAGCTGGTGGGTTAATTTACCCGGTTATGTTGCATAACCTGCTTTCTGGAATACCCCCCTGATGTTTCAGTTAATGTTGAAAATGGCTTCTTCCATGTTAACTTTGTCGTCATCTGAGTAAAACAAAATATTTACACTTGCCCCCCTAGACCCACCAGTCTTCCTCAGTTCCAGCACCAAGACCTTTGAACTTAGAAACGGGGATGAAGTCACTTTTAACTGCACTGCCACAGGAAACCCTGCCCCTGTGTACAGCTGGCAGACCCCACAACCCCAGGAAAATGTGGGGGATCAACCTCTTTTTACCTCATCCTCACTGCTCCCAGGAACCTACAATTGCACTGCCTCTAATGATATAGGCAAACAAACCAAGCTGTTCATCATGAAGCGCAAAGGTAAGGAAGGGACAGTTTTATTCACTTTACAAGATAGTCTGCCTTAGTCCCCCTCCTCCTCAGTAGTATTACTAACAGTACTATTCTAATCACACGTGGCTCCTGTTTTTGTTGTTTTATCAGGTAGTAGCTCT
Organism: Osmerus eperlanus; assembly: GCF_963692335.1. Lineage (NCBI taxonomy): Eukaryota > Metazoa > Chordata > Actinopteri > Osmeriformes > Osmeridae > Osmerus > Osmerus eperlanus. Next base: position 7,542,657 of record NC_085019.1, read on the forward strand.
GGGACCACTGCTGGAATTGTGATGGCTTTGCTGGCTCTTGTTGCTCTAGTGTCTGTGTGCATGGTGTATCAAAAACAGAGAAGCACTCTGGTTACTGGCACTGGTATTGCAGGGCCACAACCTTATCCAAGGCTTAGGCAGACTGGGACATAACCCCCATTAACCACACCCCTTTTCCCTACAGAGGATCGCACAACATTCTGGGCTATTATTGGATCAATGTTGGGCCTGGCACTGGTGATCACCATTACATATGCAATCTTCAAATGCAAAGCGGGTCCAGATTCTATCATATGAACAGCTCTGTCTGGAGAGTTGAGGAATGCCTCATCAAACACTCGGAATCAAAATAATGCAAGTATTTTTTAATATGATGCTAGCTTTAACCCTGCACATCTTTGAAATTGAACATTTATTGTTAAAGGTAGGGCCGGTAGTGTTGTTGAGACACTCTTTTTGTGATATTTGTGTGCTGAAAAAAAGTTCACATCCTGATAGCAACTAATAAATCTAAAGGTTTGAGAGTAAAATTGAAATAAACCCGATATCTGTGGGCGTCGCAAGACTGTAATAAACACGACCAATCGTTTAGCTTGGACCGAACTTAATGATTGAAGGGTTTTGGGCCAAATGCAATGCTTGTACCTACCTCCCAGCAGTATCAGCCAGCATGTTCAAGTGTTTTTGGGGAGTGGCTTTGAAGGGAGGGGGTGGGATATTTTAGTAGTTTGAATTATGTCAAATTCAAGTCAAAATTGCTACATTTGCTAAACATACCAATCCTACCTTTTTAAATCAGTGTTCTTTGTGCCAGATAAGTGAGTTGACAGTAACATTTATGCATTTTAGCAGACGCTTTTATCCAAAGCGACTTCCAAGAGACAGTTCAATTGCTTTTTCCCTGGCAATGTTTTTAGTGTTCAATTTCTCTAATCTCAAACCAACTAATCTCAAACACTGAGGGTTCTTTTCCATGACAGGACCTGACTACTTGCCTTTTTTGGTTTTCCATCAGGCAGATCTGTTGTTTTGTTTTTGTGTATTCTTCTGGACTACCTCCTATAGAGGAGCGGGCTAAGGCAATACCGAACAGTGATGTGAAAATACTGCAGACTGCTGGCTGGTCATAGAAATTGCAACATGGGCCATTCTGCACAAACCTGCCGTTTAAAAATGGCTAAGCTACTATTGCTGCATTTTTTTTTAAATTCATTGGACTACCCAATTAAATGGCAACCAACAAAACAATGCCATAGTCAATTGAGGAGGTGCAGGTACTGCTCTGTTTGGTTGCCAACAAAAATGATCCAGTGAGATCCAGCACATTTAAGACAACTTCACAGCAGTTTCATGACCAGCTACATTGGGGGGTACTATCTGCAGTGGAAAACCAAGTACCTGGTACCAAAAGCAAATCAAGTTTAGCCGGTACCAAAACCCAAAAGGGCCTTTATTTACATTTCACCCTGAACCCTCTACTAAATCCATAGATTTTTTGAGGGCATAGGAATATTAATAATAAGAGTGTGGTGGTATACTGCCCAGTGCCCATACTTATATGAATATTTCAAACTTTAAGTCCATCTTCTTGCAAATGTTGGCCTCTAACGCTATCCACTATATGTACTGGACATGGGTAGGGAAGCTTTATGAGTGTGATTTTTTAAATATGATTTAAATGTGTGAAAATGCTATATTGATGCTCAAGGATCATTAGGGATGCACTATACTATACTATACACTAGGTGCTTGTCTGTTGTTCTAACCCATGACGTGCATTATCATTTAAAACTGTCTTTTTAACGTAATTTTTTTTCATCAGTTGTCTCATGTAATTGTGGTTTTACTCCTTGTTTTTCTTTACTAAATAGATGATGTATTTTTATGTTCAAAGTTTCAAGTTCTTAAAAACAACTGGTGCAAATATAAATGTATTTTTTCTATGTACATCAGACAGCATTTTCTGTTCAATTTCATTCAACTATCAAGCCAGCCATGTATGTTTAGAGGGAGAATGCTAATTAAGTAAGTACGTTTTAGTGTGCCATGTTCTGCTGTCTTTTGTAGGCCTTGTTGGACCTTTCTCTCATTGTCTATCCAGCTTACATCACCCCAGCCCCAACACTGCCATACTAATCAGTACAGAACAAAGTGAATGTAAAGTAAACCATGAAAGTCCCTTTGTTTTCCTGTCTATGGTGGCCCCTATAATGACCTCCTTTTCAAAACTTTTGTAATTTGTTGTCTGTGTTCATTTCCTTCCAAATGGGTTTATCATAAAAACTGTATGGGCTGACTGTTGCTATAACAACCTGGCAGTAAAAATATTCAGGGCAGCTTGCCAGCACAGTGCTGAAAAATGTCATTTTAGCCACAGAGGAACAAACTGGGAAAAAGATGGTGGAGTGAACTGACACTGTACAACGGATCTACAGTTGTGTTTCCTATGTACTGGAATGAGCATAATAGGACCAAGTCATGTTTCGCTGTGGCTGCTATAGGCTTACATTCTTCTAACAGTATGAGGCCCGCAGATTAACGCCGGACAAACATAATCTAGTTTTTACAAAAACAAAAGCCTGCAAGCCAAAAAGTTAGAGAGTTCTCATTGCAACAGCATTCCACAATAGATCATTGTGAACAGAACAATCTAATTAATTAATGTGAAAATTAGGGCCATGTGGCATCCCTGGTAAATTAAATGCCCCTTTCTCAGTATCCGATTGCACTATGTTGACCATTCACGCTGCTCATTATTCTTATTTTTATATATATTTTATATTTAAATTGTTGTATTCTTAGATTGTTTAGTTCTTAGAAATAGTTAAACTTTTGTACTTTTACTTAATATAAGATCTGTATATGTTTAGTGTTTTGCACCTCCCTGCCACAGTAAATTCCGTGTTTGTATAACATACATGGCGAATAAACCGAATTCTGATTCTTAGTCTTGCAAAAAAAAACCTTTGGCGGTTCAATTGTTATGAGGTCAATTAAATATGAATTTAGTTGTTAAAATAACTTAACTGACTTGATTGTGTAAAGGTGGCAGTTGGTTACCTTCAGAGTGGCATATGAATACTGTCAATATCCACCCCCCTCCTGTTAACTCCCCCTCGGGGCCCTTAAGCCGAAAGAAGGAATGAGGATTCAATCGGTGAGGGAGGGCTTTTGTTGGACCACTTTAGGGTTGCCTAGCAGGACACAAGGAATTCCACTGGCTTTTCAACGTGGACCATTGTGGACCTAAAAAATAAAGTCTAACGATGGAAAACAACTTTCTGAAATGGATCCTAACATTTTGCATGTTCTATGCGGGTAAGATGTTTCTAGTTGTACTACCGATTGGCTAGTGAAATTACGTAATAGATGTATTCCTCGATCACAAACGCAAAAACATTTGTGTGTGTCAAAGCTAATGTTAGCGTAATTATAAGCCTGCATAACCTATAAAACTGAAAAAGGATGCGCTGCCTAATATTTCATTTTCATTCGGTGTGACTTGCACTACTACCAGCACCATGCTTGTAGTGCAAGCGATTCCAATAGGCTAGTGATGTCCAGACGAAACACCTACACCTGTTGCCTAATTTGAACAGTATCCATCATTTGTTTATAGTTTGTAAATACAACACAACTCATCGAAGGAATCAGGTTTTGATATGTATGATGAGTATGTTGATCATAATACTTCTATCCATGTCTCAGTGTCTGGTGAGGGGTGCTCTCTGGAGATAAAGCCATCAAGGGTGGTGGTGAGGTTTGGAGAGCCTGTATCAGTAACCTGTGAAGCCTCTCGTCCAGTACGTGTTCTGGGCTGGGAGTCAGCTATCGGTGCAGCACATACCCAGCAAGACCTTGCTGTCCATTGGCGGGTAGACAGTCTGATTGATTGGATTGAAGAACCGATTTGCTATGGAGTCTTCTTCACTGCTCCCAGACAGTGTGAGGAAAAGCTCAACCTCATCCTCTACAGTGAGTCAACAATGCCTTAACAAATGTTGATATGTAGTTGGGACTGTAATTTCCAAAAGTAGCAAATGTATTCAGTGCTACGCACAGGCATGTGTATAAAGCTTGACGCAGGATTTATCTTCCTCAGAGACCCCAGACAGTGTCTCCATCAGCTCTGTGAACCACACTGGGCCTATGTTAGAGGGGAAAGAGTACCAGCTGCTCTGCGAAGTCCAGAACATTGCTCCTGTTCAGTACCTCACCCTACGGTGGTACAGAGGGCAGACTGAAGTTTATACCCACTCATTTTCGGACCTCACTCCTACCTCACCTGTTCAAGTATCATCTATTCTCTTGGTTACACCCAGTGTAATTGATGATGGAACTCAGTACAGGTGTGTGGCAGAACTGGACCTGGGACCAGAGGGGCCACAAACTCCCCCGACTGTGACATCAGAACCTCTCAACTTGTCTGTGCTTTGTGAGTCTGTTGGTGACATTTTATATTTTGTTGTTGTCACCATTCAGATTTCCCACGTAGATAGCGTTTCATGTGCACCCATACTTTCTCCGTAGACACCCCAGCCTTCATCAGTCCCAAGCCTGAGACCTTTGTCCTTGGAGAGGGCAATGAGGTCACTTTTAACTGCACTGCCACAGGAAACCCTGCCCCTGTGTACAGCTGGCAGACCTCACAACCCCAGGAAAATATGGGGGATCAACCTCTTTTTACCTCCTCCTCAGTACTCCCAGGGACCTACACTTGCACTGCCTCTAATAAACTGGGCAAGAGGAGTAAGCAGTTCATCGTGACGACAAAGTCTAATGGTAGGACAACACAGTAAAGTGCAACAGGATTTTAATTCTGAACACATTCAGCAGATTTGTTAAAGCCTTGGTCTTGTTTTGATCTGCTTAGGTATTTAATGCAAGTGATCTCTGAAGGGTGCAAAAACACAGATTGACGGCATCATCAATGTAAGTTAGGTTGGGTAGGTCCATGGAACTTTGCCTGAATAACTTTAGAGATTTGAGTGTAAACAGATTTAATTTTTCCTGCTTACTGTCCCCTCACAGCTGTGAAAACGTCCATCTGCCAGAGCATCTCATGGAGACAGAGATCAACTTCACATTTAAAGGGCTCATTCAATAGTTTGTCGTAATGTATGATAGTTGAATATTGCTGTTATTACAATGTTATATGTAGTGTGTGGTCCCTCTCACCTCAGTGTTCGACTCAAGTAGTAGTGCATAGTCATTTTAGGCACTTGTCAAATAATATCATAACCTATTTTGCTTACTGAATAATACTAATAAAAATGGCGGCTATAATTATTTCTTGTTACACTGTAATGACCAATTCAACTCTTGATTTGAACAGAAATTTCCCTGTTGCTATCTGGTAAATATGGCACGTCGAGAGTGTCAGGAGACGGATTTTACTTTCCTTTGGCATCTTTTATTCTGACCAATGTTTACTGCGTGTAATGCAACTTTAAGTTGAATGCGATAAGCCAATCAAATTAAAAGAAGAAGAAACGTCGAGTAATACGTACGCCGTGATTTTACGTAGTGACGTAAATGGGAAAACTTGAAACGTTTCCTGTGTTGTGTTTTGCGTTAGAGCTAAATGGTTAGCTGCACACCAGTTTACTGCTCAGTTTTGTCCGTGAGAAGGAAAGTACTGTAACCTATTCATTTAGGCTTGCATACGATATTACTATCGATAGGTCGATACCATTTGGTATCTTAATCTTTAACTATCTGTAAAGTGTGACTTTTAGACTGGTGAAAAGGAGCTAGGTATTTTAGCCACCATGTCGAGAATTGACTACAGCGCATGGGACCACATTGAGGTCTCCGATGATGAAGACGATACTCATCCCAACATCGATACGCCCAGCCTTTTCAGATGGCGACATCAGGTAACGTTAGGTAGTAATATTGACTATAGAGATTACTGTAAAGTTAAAAATCATACCTCCTCCAGACCATAGCGACCTAGCTAGCTATCTTTAAATGAGATTACGGCGTTTAGATTAGCTCGTTACTAGCGTTCTAGAACCATCTAGCTAGCCGACGAGCGAGCTAGCTACTTTATCGATTGTACTATTAACTTGCTTATGATATGTTGTCACTAATTAATACGGCTTGCTAAAAAAACAAAATCCAGCACTAGCTACATAATTATACATTTGGCGATAGCTTGATTCCACTACCAAATTATAAGGCTATATTCATGTGAGATGTTATTTCTTCCTTTTGCTACAGGCGCGTGTTGAAAGAATGGATCAGTTTCAGGCGAAGGGTGAGGAGATGCAGAAAGGTCTGACGGAGTGCAAACGCAAGCTGGCAGAAGCACAGAAGAAGATGAGGGATATGTCCATCTCGGCTACAGATGATGCCAAAGCTGATCTGAGCAAGGCACAGGCAGAGGAGAAGAAGCTGAAGAAGGAAGAGAGGGACTGGGAAAAGAAAGTTGAGGAGTATCGGCAAGAAGAGAAGAAAATGCCATGGAACGTGGACACACTTAGCACGGAGGGCTTTAGCAAGGCGAGGCTTGATTCTGATTCCTGACGCTCATTCTGTACAATTCTGGTGATCAATTATCATTTGTGATACCCCTTTTCCCCACAATTTCACTGTCTGTTGCTCACTCCCTATGTGTACCCTCAGAGCTTTGTCAATTCTAAACCTGACGTATCAGAGGAGACAGAGGAGCAGAAAGAGCAGAAGCACAAGACATTTGTGGAGAAGTATGAAAAAGAGATTAAACACTTTGGTGAGAATCCGTACCCCATGTCCCTGCTTTTTTTTTTTTTGGGGATGTTGGATGGGTGTCAATGTTTTTTTTTCTTTTCCAGGTATGTTGCGACGCTGGGATGACAGCCAGAAGTACCTATCAGACAACTCTCACTTGGTGTGTGAGGAAACTGCAAACTACCTGGTCATCAGGTGCATTGACCTGGAGGTTGAAGAGGTAAGGACTACACTGTACAATGCTCCTTAGTGATGGAGTTAAATCCACAATCAAACTATTTCTGTCTGTTTATTTGGCCTGAGTGATTTGTATGTTTCCTTAGGCAAGGTTCTCTGTTGTCTATTTTCCACCTGCAGAAACATGCCTTGATGGAGCAAGTGGCCCACCAGACCATAGTCATGCAGTTTATCCTGGAACTTGCAAAAAGTCTTAAGGTGGACCCCCGTGGTTGCTTCCGCCAGTTCTTTGCCAAAATAAAGGTGTGTGTCAGAAAATTCTCAATTATATCTGACTAAAGTGCATATGAGATGTTTTTGTACACTTGGTATAACCAAAGTATAACAAAATTTCAATGTTTCAGACCGCAGACCAACAGTATCAGGATGCTTTCAATGATGAGTTGGAATCATTTAAGGAGCGGGTTCGTACTAGAGCAAAGATTCGCATTGAGAAGGCTTTGAAGGAGTATGAGGAGGAGGAGAGGCAGAAACGCCTTGGGCCTGGAGGAATAGACCCTGTAGAGGTGTATGAGTCCCTGCCCGAGGTAAGTGCACCGCTGCCCTTAGGTTTACCAGAACCATTCTGCCCCATTCATTCACACTGCATTCGGTTCTGAGCAAAGGGTAGATACAAGAGACTCCACTCTACTTGCAGGAGATGAAGAAATGCTTTGATGACAAGGACATTCAGATGTTGCAGACTGTTATCAGCAAAATGGACCCAACGGTAAGATACAAAGGGGAGGATGAATGCAGTATTTATAATCCTGAGTTCATTTTTAGAATGGCCAATTAATGGCTCCTCTTTATGGTGATCAGTGATACACTGTGATTCAAAGTGAAAATATTAATTCCTGGGGTGTGTATGGTGTGTTTTTTGTGAGAACGGACTAGGTACTAGGGTTACAGCCTGTGTGAATTCCAATAGTGGATTTAAAAACACCCCCTCCTCTAGTGTTATCATGTCGACTGTGAAAGGTCTTCAATAAAGGCATATAAAATGTACTTATACAATTTTTAAAAGAATAGAAGCTTTCAAAGATGGTTGTCATTCTTAACAAACAACATTCAAAGTGGCATTCATTATGTGATTCCCAACGTAAAGGAGGCAAAGGCCCACATGAAGAGATGCATAGACTCTGGGCTCTGGGTCCCCAACTCGAGGACAGACGATGGAGATGACAAGGAAGAAGAGGGTACTTACGAGGAGTTGAAACAAGATGTGGAAGAAAACAAGACTGAATGACCAACCGTGACTTAATGATATTGTTACATTGAATATTTTCAATGTAACATCGTATGTACTCACCCAAACTATTGCTAACGCTACACCCAATGTTTCTCATTTGTGGTTCGAGCTTTGAAACAATGCAACTTTTTCCTGTTTACCCTCCTCAAGCTAAATGATTAAAAATAGTTCTACGATATTGCAGTCATTCATCACTTGCTTTCTTTCTTTGCTTTATTCTTGTTTGGGCTTGAGTAAATACACATTTATATGCTTGTCTCAACACACTCAATTTTAATTTTATTTGTATAGCCCTTTTTACAATCAATGTTGCAGAGGGCTTCACATATGCTCATAGAGCTGTACCTAAGCCTACCCAAAACCCTCATTCTGTGTGTGAGTCTATCATGTTTATGTTTTGGTTGTAGTTATCAGAGATATGTAATGATTTCTACTGTTCTGATACTTTAACCCGGGTTATGCATGTGTAGAAAAAGGAAATGTGTGAGCTACTTGTCCAGATATCACAATACCTAATAAACAGTATCTTGAAAACTGTCTTATGTTTCATAAATTCAATTCTGAACTTTTTCATGAATGGGTTAAAGTTTATCAGTGGTAAATGTGAAGGTTAAACGTCTATTCTGCCTTTTATTGGACCACTAGGTGTCAACTTTCACCATATTGATAAGTCTTCTTAATTCATATTTGTAAGTACGTGTATTTTGCTTAATAAGAATTTTAAGTTGCATAGGAAGTCATGCACATATATTGTGGATTTTTATTGCAGTTCGCACTTGGCCTTTAAATAGCCTACCTACCATATGGTTCAAGGGGAGTGGCCCCAGCTTTTCCTCATACAGTAGACTACGCCACTGGAATGCGTAAGCGTGGTAGAAATACGCATCACTGTTATTAAGACAGTGGATATCGTTTCTTGTTACAGCTTTGTTTGGTATTTCATATCCGAATTTAAACATCTAAATGGTAAGACACTTACGAATACACATTTGAAAGAAATACGCTATCTTTGGCAGGATTTAATCAGGAAACGAGAGCTAAACTCATAGGAAATACAGTACTTATTATATTTAATGTAAGTAATACTCCTAAGATCCTAATTGAGTAAACTTGTATCCAAAATGATCCGCTAAACGTTGAAATATTGTTTACTATCACTTGTTCTACAGCACTGGTTCTACAGCTGTGTTTACCTAAAAGCTTAATACCCGGAAGGCCTTGTTAGAATATGTATCGGGAAGCATGTGCATAGCACAACTGTATATAAAGAAGGCATAGCCTAACGGGGAAGACAATAATTGAGTGTTCAATGTAATTTATCAGGTGTTTACATTACATTTACATTTATTCATTTAGCAGACGCTTTTATCCAAAGCGACTTCCAAGAGAGAGCTTTACAAAGTGCCATAGGTCACTGATCATAACAACGAGATAGCCACAAAACATTGCGAGTAGCCAAAACATGAAGCACACATTGTGAACAACCAAAATAAGTGCCAAAGGGAAGAACCATAAGAGCATGTAGTTAAACAAGTTACAATTAAACAACATGAGCTGCTATAAGTGCAAGTGTACCTGTGGAAAAACACACAAAGGTGTGTAAAGTTGTTGTCGAAAGTATCATTCCTTTCATTAATTGAATACAAACAAATAAAATGGTCTACATCAGAATTTTTGTGTGTTGCCATCAGTAAGGAAAATATACAAAGCGAACTTCCTTCTTTACTTCAAAATTCCACCTTCCACCTGTAGGATCACAAGCATAGACATGTCTATGATCACAAGCATAGACATGTATATATGTCTATGATCACAAGTACTAATGAATCTAATGCTTCCAGTCTTGTGTCCTTGTGCTGTCATAGTGATAAATTGCCAATAATGTATCGGCGTGGGCGCTTCAAGAGTATCAAGGCAGCGGACTCCACTGGCCATTGTGAGCCCCCTCAGAGTCGCGGTATCCATGTCTACCTCTTCTGGACCAAGGAAGGCGCGCGTTATATGTCCCACACAGACTGCGAGGTCACAGATGAGGATCTGTGCATCTCTGCAGCCCAGGCTGTTGGTGAGAATTGTTGTTGAAAAACAGTTTTGTGCTGTATGTAAAAATGTAACCAGGGTTCGAATTACGGGGCGATTGGGGGGGTTTGACCCCCCCCTAATTAAGACTGGGACGGTGGACTGGGGGGGTCGATACATTTATATATCGTTCTTACCTGTAATCGTAAATATCAATTTACGCCCTGGAGAAAAAGTTGACCCCCCCGATTTTCATTTTATAATTCGCACTCTGAATGTAACCAAAGATGATTTTGGCTGCATGAAAAATCTTAATTTATTTGTGTTATATTCTCCAATGGGTGTTGCTGGTAATGTGTGTTGTGAGCCTCTTTCACAGCTGTGTAACCTTAAACCAAACTGTCCTCCTGCCCAATAGGGATCACTCCATTGTGTCATGCTCTGTTTGCCCTGTATGATCCCACATCCCTCTGCTGGTTTAGCCCAAACCACATCTTTAACCCAGAGGAAACCTCAGGCCTTGTGCTTCACTATCGTATGAGGTTAGTGTTTGTAAGAGTCCAAACTGTATTAAGACTCTGTACAATCATTTATCCCATGGTGCCCATAACAATGCTTGAAAGGAAATTCTCTTCCGTAGATTTTATTTTAGGAACTGGCATGGGCTTAATGAGCAGGAACCTACGGTACAGCGCTATGCTCCACGGTCAGGTGAACAGGGCCGCACATCTCTGCTTGAAATGACCTCCCTGGAATATCTGTTCGCTCAGGTGTGTTCATTTGATTTCGTACAGAGCCTTACTGTTGTGTTGTGACAGTCTCAGGACTGCAAACTCCGAGACTGAGTGACTTGAGAAACCTTTCTGGAGAGAGATTGGGACTCAGGATGTTGGGTTGTTGGTATTGTCAATCTCATGACGAGCTGGTTCTGGATCTCCAGAACTCTTGGGTTGTGGTTTTTGTGTGGTTCACATTAGTTGCAACCCTATGACATAAACCCACTTAACTCCAATTCTTACTTGTTGCACAGACTTACGATCTGCCATCTGTTTCATTTGCTGCAGGCAAAGTATGATTTTGTGAATGATGTAGCTCCAATGGAGGAAGCCCAGGGAGAGGAGGAACTGAGTCGTTTTAAGAATGAGAGTTTGGGGATGGCTGTGCTTCAACTCTCTCATCAGGCTCTGCAAACAGACTCAACCTTACAAGAGGTGACCAAGTCTATCAGGTAATGACATACTTGTATGTGGAAATATCAGTGTGGCTTGAAGCAGGTCCTGTTACTGGTGGCAAGCTTTACATTATTGAGTACAATTCATTGGAAATATTGTAGCCTTCATTTGAACTCATTTTCCACAGCTTCCTGCAGTGCATTCCAAGATCCTTCTCCAGGCATATTGCCAAGGACAACTTCCTGACCAAGATCCGTATCCAGCATGTGTTCTCTGACTTTGTGAGAACCTTCCAGAAGCACACTGTTGGCATTGGCCGGCTAGGCTCTCAGGAGGTCATGTATAAGTACATCTCCACACTGGAGTATCTGGCCCCTCGCTTTGGCACAGAGACCTTTGCTGTGTCCCACCTGGAGCTGCGTGAGTACGATGATGGGAGTGGCTCCTACCTCAACTCCACCTATGCTCAGGGTGCCACTCCAGACAGCTTTCGTGCTGAGGTCACGCATGAGATCATGGTGTCTGGTTGTAAGGGAATTCAGTGGAGGAAGGCTTCAGTGCAAAAGGTTTGTGTCTGTGTGAGAGTGAGAATGTGTCTTGAGACTGTCTTGGCTTTTTGTGGGGTTTTTTAAAATGCGTGTTCTACCTCATGTTTCTCTAATAGGCACAGGCCAACAGTTACCTTGGGAATGACTACTTGGAGAACAGAAAGAAAATTAAGCCGCAGCCATGCCAACAGGATGTCAGCTCTCTCGATAAATGGACCCTTTTCTGTGACTTCCCTGAAATCTCCCATGTTGCCATCACTGGAGACTGCATCTGCATCAGCAAACAAGACAACCACTCCATGGTCAGAGCACCTGCTACATCGTTTGTCAAGTACCTTGCAATCCACTCCCTTTACTCTCTACGTCACTTTAGACTTAGACTGACGGTATTCCTATTTCCATGGTGTGTGTCTGTGCACGTGTGTGTGAGATAGCAGTGACATCCTGTACGTTTTGTGAATGGAAGAGATCTGCCTGTGACACGTGGTACTGTAGGGAAGTGGGAGAGGCGTGTAGGTTCTAATGGTGGTATGCGTGTTTGTATATGAGGATGTAGGAGGTGCAGATGAAGTCTAGCCTGGAGGCTCGCTCCCTCGTCTCCCTCCTGGATGGGTACTTCCGCCTGACGGCAGACGCCCACCACTACCTATGTCATGAGGTGGCTCCACCCAGAGTGGTGCTGAATGCCACGAATGGCATCCATGGACCTATGCAGTGAGTCTTACTCTTGGCCTTTCTTTTCCTCGGTTCGTATTGTCTGTTTTTCCCTCACTCACTGTGCTTTTTCAGTGATGACTTTGTGCTGATGAGGCTAAGGAAGGAGGCAGTGGAAGAGGGACCCTTCCTGGTGCGCTGGAGTGTTATTGACTACCATTGCATTATACTGGTTGTTCTCAACAGGAGTCAGGTAAGTTTTAAAGTGCACTCGTACTGTCAGGGCCGTGATTTAAGTGTGGGGAAAACTCACGTGATTTGGATGAGACTGTATTTGTGTCTTTTTTCCCTGGCATCACACAGAACGGCGAAGGTTCCATCCACAAACAGTTCCGGATTCACCAGAAGGGCGGTGTGTTTTCTCTGGAGGGCTGGGACAAGGAGTTCTCCTGTGTAAAGGAGCTTACAGACAGCTTGAAGACATTCGTACTGAAGTCAGGCACAGACAATTTCTCGGTCAAGAAGGGCTGTCCACCCCGGCCTGGAGGTTGGTTTTATGTGTGGCTGAAATGCTTGTGTACTTTGTGTGATAGTTGTTCCTCTTAATGTCAGTGTTGTTGCTGTTTTCTGGTTTGCCTGTGTCGAAATGAAGGTGTATGTGTGTGTGTGTGTTGTAGACTTGTCCAATCTGTTAGTGAAGAGGCCAGGGGCAGATTTCTCGGTCCAGCCAGACTCTGTGACCCTCGACCTGACCCAGCTGCGCTTTTATCCAATCAAAGACAAGGAGATCACACGGGTGACAGAACCGCTTTTACTTTTACACCTTTCTCACCACCCTCATCTGAGCATCTGTTTCACTACAAATATCCCTCTGACTAGATTCTACCTTAGGGGTTATTGCTCTTAATGTTGAGTTTGGTTCTGTAACGTTTCTCTGTAATGTTTCGGCCGTGAACAGGAGCACCATTTGGGACGGGGCACAAGAACCAATATCTATTCTGGACGTCTGCTGGTCAGGGACGGAGGGGAGGATGAAGAGGAGGAGGAGTGGAACAACAACAACATCAACAATGATCGCAAAGGGATCAGTGTGGTTCTCAAGATCCTGGATCAAAGCCACAAAGACAAAGCATTAGTGAGTTCCCATGATCCTAGGCATACCCAAACACTTATCGGATTTGTAGTTCTCTGTCACTGTCTCTGGTTTGCTAGCCTTTCTGAGTGTTCAGATCTTGAGAGGTACAAATGAAGTGTATAGTAATGTGAAGCTGGTAAAATGTACACACATATTCTAAATGTTCCTGTAACTTTTCCTATTTGTCTTTCCTAGGCATTCTTTGAGACAGCAAGCTTCATGAGTCAGGTGTCCCACAGTCATCTTGTCTTTGTTCATGGAGTTTCTGTGAAAGGATCAGAGAGTAAGTGGAACGTCACTTTTTATCTCACTTCCTCGTTCTGTCTAACTTCTCTTCTAGCATTTTCACTTCCCTTTCACATTGTCAGTTTATAGGTAAACTATGATAAAAGGAACTGCTGGTTGATATAAAACCTCTATATGTGACATAATACATGTGTCTTGTGTCATGTCAGTGATTGTTGATAATTGACCTCTTCACAGACATCATGGTGGAGGAGTTTGTGGAGTTTGGGCCTCTGGATGTGTTCCTACGTAGGGAGAAAGCACTGGTTACTCCTCAGTGGAAATTCACTGTTGCCAAACAGCTGGCCAGTGCCCTCAGCTACATTGTAAGTTGACCCCTGACCTCATCATGTGGCAACAGAGACCGTCCCATTGCCACCAATGCTTTCAAAACCTATTCTTTGACCTATTTGAACCCTCAGTTCTGTAGCTGTTGAGTTGCATGTGCTCTGTATCCTATGATGAACACCTATTCCTTTCGCAGGAGTCCAAACGCCTGGTTCATGGAAATGTCTGTGCCAAGAACATTCTGGTGGCTCGTCGTGGTCTTGAGGATGGCACCTCTCCTTTTATCAAACTGAGTGATCCTGGCATTTCTGTCACTGCCCTTTCCAGAGAAGGTTGGTACTGCCAATAACCTACCCTCATTACTTCTTATCGTAGGACTGTACATGAATGTAATGATTAAATGTAATTGTGTCAATTTGTTCATTTTACACATTAACATAGTTTCCTTGTTACACTGCCTTATTTATCTTATTTGACTTCCTGATGTTCTCTATCTTACTTCCTGTTGTCTCATAACACCATATCAGCACAAATTGAACAGTTTAAAGGTGTTATAACATGCCCTACATTTTTCATGTTCTACATGTAATGACTGGTTTGACTGTCTTCAATACAGAGCGCCTGGAGCGGATCCCATGGATTGCCCCAGAGTGTGTGCCGAACGGGGCCCCCCTTGGTATCGCTGCAGACCAGTGGAGCTTTGGGGCCACACTGCTGGAGATCTGCAACAACGGTGACCTGCCCATGAGTCGCAGCACGCTGTCTGAGGTGGGGCCTGGTCTGTCGCCTCCTCTTGGCTTGCACCCACTGTTCCTGGCCTCTCATTTTCAATGTCACTCCTTTTGACCCCCCCCGCCCCCCCCCCCCGATCTCTCACCTTGACAGAAAGAGCGTTTCTACGAAACACAGAAGCGCCTCACCGAGCCTTCCTCTCAGGAGCTGGCCAGCTTCATCAGCATGTGTTTGACATATGTACCCGTGGAGAGGCCATCCTTCCGCATCGTGCTCCGTGAGCTCACGGAGTTACAGAACAAAAGTAGGTCCTCTCCTCGCCCTCGGACTCCTCTCCTCCCTTTTTCTATCTCTTCCAATGGATGGTTATGTCCGTAGTGTCAGTGAGTTGACGACCTTGTCTGTCCAGATCCAGACATATCCCCCAGTGAGTCTCTGCCAGATGCCGACCCCAGTGTTTTCCACAAACGCCACCTGAGAAAGATGCGGGACCTAGGAGAGGTCAGTACGTGCCCCAACGTGTCCGTTTGCCCTAGTTATTGCAAGTGTACCACTCACTTGTGTGATCTTCTGATATACCTTATCAGATCACAGAATTATTTCAATGTACACTGGAATCCAAGTCCAGAGGAACACTTTCCTACTTATAGTCATACAAGAATAGTAAAAAATAATAATTACAAAGTGATGTAAGCTCAATGTCTCCCCCTGGAGTCAATAGAGGGAGAAACTATATTTCACACATCTCTCTTGACAAATGCTTTGTATCTATGCTTTGTCTCCAGGGTCACTTTGGGAAGGTGATGCTGTATGTGTACGACCCTGCCAATGACGGGACAGGAGAGTGGGTGGCAGTGAAGACTTTGAAGCATGAAGGAGGTGGACATCTCCATGAAAGTTGGATAAAGGAGATCAAGATCCTGAGGTCCCTCTACCACAACAACATAGTAAAGTACAAGGGCTGTTGTTCGGAACTCGGTAAGAGCTGCCTAGATGTGGCCCTGCGTTTCATCCACCAGCAACCATCATGCAATATGCTGTCAGCACCCATATGTTTTGTTTTCATGTGAAAGAATAATAGGAGTGGCATTATAGTGGGGTTCGGTGTGTGTAAAGGAATGTTTTGGCTCCCTGCAGGAGGGCAGGTATTGCAGCTGATCATGGAGTACCTCCCCCTTGGCAGTCTCAAAGAGTACCTTCCGAAACAGCGCTTGGGTGTGGCACACAGCCTTCTCTTCGCCCAGCAGATCTGCCAGGTTAGTTCTGCCCCATCGGACACTATAGAGGTTGAATATGGATACATACGTGCGTGAAATAATTTGTCAATGAAGGATGATCTTAATGCCCCGCATCTTAACCTCTAATGCTGGGTACACACCACAAGATAATCGGGCTGATTTTGGTCCGATTTACCCCTTCCGACAAACCTAGGTAATGTCCCGATTATCTACAGATTATTTTATCAGATTTTCCCTTGGTGTGAGGTGTGTTTAGGGTGACCGAACTTGCTCAGAAGATTGTCGGAGCCGCCTCGAATGCGAATGTTGAATATTTACGATCAGAAAATCCAGATGTGTGGGGGGAACCCCGTTGACAAACACCACACACTTTAGGAGCAAAACGGTTGAATCTAGGATTTTTTTGTCCTCATGTTTGCGGTCTCTCACATTTTGAAAATCTGAAAAGATAAAAAAAATATTTTAGTGTGTACCCAGCCTAACTTATATCTTCTTTCTCTCTCCTGAACATCCCTTTGTCCTCTTCTATCAAGGGGATGGATTACTTACACTCTAAGAGGTACATACACCGAGATTTGGCTGCACGGAATGTTCTGGTGGAGAATGAGGGTTTGGTGAAGATTGGGGACTTTGGCTTGACCAAGTACATCCCTGAGGGAGAGGTTTACTACCGTGTACGGGAGGATGGGGACAGTCCGGTGTTCTGGTGAGTTCTGTAGGATTTGGGACGGTCCAGAGTGGGAGCTGATCCAAGGCTCTGTTACCTGTGGGATTTGACATTTTTGTCTTCTGTTTTTTGCAGGTATGCACTTGAGTGTCTCAAGGAGAGCAAGTTTTCCTTCTCCTCTGACATTTGGTCTTTTGGTGTGACGCTCTATGAGATACTGACCCGCTGTGAATATCATCAGAATCCCCCAACAGTATGACATCCTCAGCCTTTTCTCATTGACTGTCTTAATCTTTGATGTAGAGAGACAATCTACCTATGTAGGGTGTGTGTTCAAGTTATGAATGTATATTTTTATATCCTTTCTGTAGAAGTTCTCAAAAATGATGGGAAATGAAGACGGACCAATGACACCAATGGTGTTGATAAAACTTCTCGAGAGAAACAGGAGGTTGCCCGCCCCACGTGACTGTCCTCATGAGGTAAAACGACCATTTTGAACTCCCAATGTTTCTGTTGGTCTCATGTACTTTATGCAGCCCTAATGCCTCTCTTTCCTCAGGTTTACATGTTGATGGAGCGCTGTTGGGATGTTGACCCCTCTCGACGTCCATCTTTTCAATCTCTCATTGAGAGTATTGAAGCCATTCGGCGGACATATGAATTTCAGCCCAATGTTCGTTTGGCCCAAATAAGTCAGTAATGACTAAACCACTTGGGACTTAACCTCTCTCTATACCTCAGACATTTGCTATCTAAGACTTTAACCCTTGTGTTATCTTCGGGTCATTCTGACCCATCAGTCATTGTGACCCACCGTCGTATTGCGACAAATTTACCTCATACAAAAACAAAGTGAAGCATTTTCTTTTAACTGTCGGGCTGTCTCAGACCCCCCACATTGGAATGGTTAAAAGAAAATTATTTGTATTTGTTTTTGTATTGGGTAAAATTGGGTAAACACAACGATGGTTCGTTATGAACCTTTGGGTCATGTGACCCGAAGGCAGCACGAGGGTTAAGTAATTTCTTGAACTTTTGTATTCTTCAGTGTCTTCTGTGGTCGGGGCTGTTTAATAGGTTTAAATAGATTTATGAAATTTCAATAAATTACTGATATAGGAATACTTGGATTAAACAAATATTAGTTTATACAATGATAATCTGTCTGTACTATTGCCAAAGATAATGAATATTGCCATTCATGAATGCATAGACTAGGCCTACAATAAACAATACCACTTTTATTCAGTAAATTGCACTGTTGGTGTTTACAGTTTTAGCTTTATATATTTGCCATAGTCTGTATGTCCGTTATGATTGCTTGATCTTGTGATGTACAAAATAGTCATCTTAAATAAACTTGATCACATTTTCCACAGCAAAATGTCAAGTTAACACTCCACAACACTACTTTATTTTAGTTGATAGTTAGCCCATAAATATTTGGACAGTGACAGTTTTCATAATTGTTGCTCTGTATGCCACCACAATGGACTTTAACTGCATATCGGTTATTTTATTTCAAGTCCAGCCTTTCCGCTTTAATTCAAGGGGTTCAACAAAAATATTGTAAAAAACTTTTAGGAATTGCAACCATTTGAACCATATGAATAGCAATGCTAATAAAGTTACACAATGGGGTGTGAGAACCATCAAGGAGAGTCCGTCCAGAAACTCCAGACTTTAGCATATGAGAGGTGGAGGCAGGTTGACACCCACCCTTACAGGCTTAAAGTAATTAGACAAATTAACAATCATAAATAAAATGTTTAATACTTTGGTCGAGAATCCTTGGCAGGCAATGACTACTTGAAGTCTGGAACACATGGACATCACCAAACGTTGGGTTTACCCATTTGTGATGCTTTGCCAGGCCTTTACTGCAGCTGTCTTCAGTTGTTTGTTTGTGGGACTTCCTGCCCTTAAGTTGTCTTCAGCAAATGAAATGCATGCTCGATCGGATTGAGATCAGGTGATTGACCATTGCAGAATATTCCACTTTGTTGCCTTAAAACTCATTTTGCAGTATGTTTAATACTGCTTTCGCAGTATGTTTTGGGTCCATCTGTGTCCATTTTGTCCACCCAATTAACTGTGCTGAATTTGATAGAATCTGTGCAGACAATTTCTCTATATACACTTTCCATCCAGCTGATTCTGTGTTATCAATAAACACTAATGTCCCAGTACCATTGGAAGCCATGCCATCACACTGCCTCCACCGTGTTTTATAGATGATGTGGTATGCTTCAGATCATGAGCTGTTCTAAGTCTTCTCCATACTTTTTTCTTCCCATCCTTCTGGTACAGGGAGATCTTAGTTTCATCTGGCTTTTTTTTGGCAAAGTCTAATCTGGCCCGTATTCTTGAGACTTATGAATGGTTTGCGACTTGTGGTAAACCCTCTATTTGCTCGTGGTCTTCTCTTTATGGTGGACTTGGATAATGATATGCCTACCTCCTGGAGTGTTCTTCACTTGGCTGGATGTTGTGAAAGGTTTTCTCTTCATAATGGACAGGATCCTGCAATCATCTATCACTGTTGTCTTCCTTGGACGTCCAGGCCTTTTGTGTTGCCAAGCTCACCAGTGCATTTTCTCAGAATGTACCAAACTGTTAATTTGGCCACTGATGTTCCTGCTATCTGTGTTGGATTTTCTTGACGTGACTTGTCAACTATGCGGACTGAGCGAGCCTATGATGGCTAATACACTTGCATTGAAAGCTCCTTTGACCACATGTTGGTTCACAGCAACAGATTCCCAATGCAAATGCCACACCTGGAATTAACTCCTGACCTTTTACTTGCTTAATTGATTAAGAAATAACAAAGACTAACCCACACCTGTCCATGAAACAGCTTTTTTGTCAATTGTCCAATTAACTTTTGGTCCCTTGAAAAAAAGGGGACTACATATTATAGAGTTGTAATTCCTGAACCCTTCCATCAATTTGGATGTGAATACCCTCAAATTGAAGCTGAGAGACTGCACTTTATTAATTATTTAAATGTAACCTGAATATATTTTGGTTAACACACACATTTGTATCCGTGATTTTCTGGAAATCACGAATTATTTATTTGTCGACGTTTTCTATCTCTGAAATGTAATATTAGGCGCATCATAAGACATTAACTGTGAGGAACAAATAATATGCATTGCAGTCATGTTTTGAACCATGAAATGACTGGAAATGTACTGATGGCAGACAGGCTATCCAGCAAGCCCGTCCATTTACCCGCCTCTGCCTGCTTTCTCACGATTTATAAGCCGGAGTCCACCTACGTAGGGCTAGCTATATTATGCCATTCAGCTTTGTCCAACTTTGTTATCTGCATGTGTATGCAATTACTCGTTTGCGTTGATCCCATGTTGTATCTCGATGTCACACCACGAAAGTCACAATTGGGGACTATCCAGTGCAAATTCCGCCCACGACATGATTAGCCAGAACTTAGATACAAAACCAGCATACTCCAGTTACGTTGCGTTGCAGAAAAAAAGCATCTTTCTCTCGTCCAATGAGAAGCCGAGTCTCGCCCATGTGTGTATTGTTTAAACTGCTCAAATCTATCCGGTACGGTGTTGTTAGAGTGAGTAAACTTCCAAGCTGAATGATGGCGGCCGCAGTGTCCGTTAGCGCAGCTGCCAGAAAAGAAACCCCAGCAGAGCTCAATTTTACAACCCGTCCACTTCACGAAAGCTTCGACCCCGCCGTTGAGCACGAAAACTTGGGGTTTGATGACTGCGGGGATTCTGAACTCGAGGCGAATGACGATGATTCAGCCACGGGGTATGAGTGTCCACGAAGGGTCGACGAAGAGTTGACAGCACTTAGCCCTGAAGAGATTGAGAGTCGTTTGGAGAGAACACGTAGAGAATTTTATAATCGTAGAAAAATAATCATAAAAAACCTGCCATCCGACGTCAGTAATCAGGTAAGTTTGATTTAAGATGCTCCTCATTTTTATAGACTGAATTACTCGTGTCCAATGTCAGGACAGTACACAGTAGGATGATGCTAGCTGGTCCAGGCCATGACATGTTTGACCCAGGACAAACCTGCACTACCATATCGTGTGTAACAAGTGCACATCCCTTTTTTAGGCCAGCATTATTATTACGGACCAGGCAGAATGCTGCTTAGTTAGCCTGCGTACGTGTCCACAAAGTTGACAAGTCACGGCAAAGTTGCCCAAGAATAGAAGCTAGTAGTACTAGATGGCTAGTAGCAGGCAAGGATTGGAGTGGTCAACTGGTCCACGGCCTGTGCCGTGTGTGAATGATGGTTCCTCGGTAATCACGCGTGGTGAAATGTGTATGACTAGCAACCACTTATCCGTACTTATGGCTGTTTAATGTGCTGAAAGTGAATATACGTTAACATAACATTTGAACGTAAACATAAATATCTGTTGGTTATACAACCTTCAATTGTGGTTTGCATTTGTGAATGAAGGGCTGATTTTGTTACATTATCAGAGTTTAGTTGACAAGTTGATTAGGGGATTGTTGAACCTAAGTAGAAACCTTCCAAGTTTGAATGACGTTAATATAAACTGTAGCTAGGTCATCATAGACACAAATTTCGGAACATGCCTGACTCGTGGGGAATGGTGGCCTGTGCGCATGGCATTGTTTGGATGGGTGTATATTGGGAGTTCGAGATGGGAACGGGAGTTGCAATGACAAAAGGTTGAAGGCGTAAAGACAAAACGTTTCAGAAAATGCTAGACAGCATTGCAGTTCGTTTGTGGAACAGGGAAAGCATTGTGGCAGCTTGTTACTATATCTCCTACAACAATAAGCTAGTTTTTTCCCCACAGGCGCTGTAGCTATGACTTTTATTGTTTCTTGAAATGCAAAAGGCAGTGACCTGTTATCAGTTAACGTTAACAAGTCATGTTTTGTTAATGTCATTATTTATATATACTGTAAATTATGAAGTAACTTTTTTTGTATTGTTAGAGCTTAAGTAAAGATTTGCACATCACAATGTATCTTTTGTCAAAAGTAGTTTATGTATTTTGATGGGAAACTTGATGGACACCACAAAATTGTCTTTTCAGTTGTCTTTCTAAACAGCATGTAAATTGTATACTTGGATGTACTGTAATTGCCACACTTGTCTATTACAGGAGGTGCATGAAATGTTGAGCAATTATGATCTCAAATACTGCTTCGTGGACAAATACAAGGGAACAGGCAAGTCTGACCATTTAACATTTTGAAACTTAAGTAGGTATTTAAAGATTATGATTGGGTGTGCTTTGCCTTCGGCAAGGGCACAACCTTTGTTCTCTCACATATATATTATTATTTCTTTTTGCCCCCCTAAAACTCAGTCAATATTTGGCCTACATAGACAACCTAGGTGTCAAACGTTTCGTCTTGGTAGCGATTGAGTTGCTTCTATTGGGATTTAAGTTCCGTTGCATGGTTTAAGTGGAAATTACGTTTTTGTGGCGAAAAGTGAAGCTAATGGTGGCTAACTTGCTAGCCACAGTCAATGACGCTACTTACGTCACGAAAACTCGCGTGACTACCTCTAGCAGAACATTAGTTTAGCAGCTCCTTAACTTCTGGGAGATAGCTAAGCTAACTGCTTTACTGCAAGGGAGCTGCAGAAACGCCACAAGCAAAGAGGCCAGGGTGATAATTATTTACAAATTTTACTTTGTGATATGACACACAATTGTGACGTGTAATGTACAATATAAGCTGATTTTATTAAGGAAATACATCTACTTTCGGAAACCGTAGTCGACTATGTCACTGAAGTATTAGCATCATGACATTAGCCTCTGTTGGCCGGGCAACACATACTACAGTGGTCTATGATGCATCTGTTTTCAATCGTTAAAATAAACATTCCTCACAAATACATTTTCGTTGTAGGATTTATTATGACATTACAAGTAAACGATTTGTGGGTGAAATTATCATTACCTGTGGTTTCAAACCAGTGTTGCTCACTGCAACGCTGTAGCCTACGCGAGACACTACAAAAACATCTACACAGCTGTAGGAAGTCAAACGGCAACAGAACATGTTAGGCACTCCCCTTACTTAAATCAAAAGTCTAACTACTAACCTTAACTTCATTGCCACAGCCTAAACTTTGTCAATCTGTTCATGAAAATAATTAATTTCAGCCTAAACCGTACAACGGAACGTTAAATCAAATTCAACCAACGCAATCGCTACCAAGACGAACACAGCAGTAGTGTACTGTACAATTTACCGGGGCAGCTTCTCCACACAGGGCTATAATATCGCACTTGGCGTTGTTACTGACAATGATCGCTACCAGTGAGCTTTTTATGAAAGCGATTTTCCACTAAATAAATGTCAAGCTTATTTACGTTTTTGGGGGCATATTTTCAGTTAGCAGATGGTACTGTTTGAATCGCGATTCCATCTTCTACTGCCGGTAACGTCGTAGAATAATCTTCAAAGGGGGTTCTTTATTCATGAATGAATGCAATATGAGTAGGCTAAATGCCTTAAAATATCACGAGAAGGGACAAACTTAAAAGGACGTTTAAGTCATAGAGATTAGGTAAATTTTTACACCGGTCTGCCAAATTTATTCGTTTTGATTCAACGATGAGGCTGCCTCTTGCAGGGGAAATGAGAAGACAAATATTTCATTCTACACTTCACTCGGATTTTCAGTTGTAAATGAGCAGCAAAAAAAATCTTTTAAATCTATGTAATCTTTATGAATAATAAGTATGCATTTTTATATAAAATATCCAGAAATATCAGTTGTAAAAATGTCATCCAAAAACGGACCCCTGTGCAACCGACGCAAGCAAGCACACCCTACAATTTCCACAGAAATTGTACCCTCTAGTTTCTATTGTATTTCATTATAGACATTATTGCACTGGTGGTCGATTTTCATACCAGGCTGATGTGAAGTTGAATAGCTTCACTTTCAATGTAAATAATGTTATCCTAGACAACCATTGAAGTACTGGAAGCCACTTGCCGGATTGATTACAATATCACTTTTAAATCACCAACCTTGCCTTTCATCAACACCACCATAAAACTGACTGGTGTCAGAACGGAGGCATGGTTTCTGTGAGATCTAGGCAAGCAGGCTTTACTCACCGCCTTTGAGCTTGTCACCCTCACTCGCTCTGCATGTGGCTAATGTAACCTCCCCCTCACTCCTTGGCAACATCTTAGGGTATGTTCTCTTCTCTCTGTTCCCTCAGCCTTCGTCACACTGCTCAATGGGGAGCAGGCGCAGTGTGCCATCAAAGAGTTCCACCAACACTTTCTGCGGGACCGGGAGATTTCTGTGCAGCTGCAGCCCACAGATGCTCTGCTGTGCATCGCCAACCTGCCTCACGCCTTCAGTCAGCAGCAGTTTGAGGAGCTGGTCCGACCGTTTGGCAACCTGGAGCGCTGCTTCCTGGTCCACAGTGCCTCTACTGGCCACTCCAAGGGCTACGGCTTTGTGGAGTACATGAAGAAGGACTCGGCTGCCAAGGCCAAGTCGGAGCTACTGGGGAAGCAGCTGGGCTCTCGTATGTTGTACGTCCACTGGACCGAGGTGGGCTCGCTCACCTACCCCCTGCTGCACTCCAGGTGCTTGTGTGTGGACCGCCTGCCTCCAAGCCTGCTGACGGCGCAGGACCTCCGCAACGCCCTGGCCGACACGCACGCGCCCATGTTCTGCCAGGTCAAATGAATGAGCGTGCGCACACACACACATCGTCACTCTTAGTCAGACGTTTTCTTGTGCTGGGTGAAAGCGCTGCAAATATTGGTGTCAGGGGCTCATGAATACTACATGTTGTTGTACCCTGTCTCTGCTTTTGAGTAGCAAACACAATATGCCTGGTACATACTTGACAGTGTAATTGCTTTTGGCACACTTATTTTTGTAGCTCATTAAAAGTTAAGTACTTAACTGCTGCTAGTTATGTCAGCAGGAGGATGTTTCCATCATTGAGTGTCCTTCTGAAACGTGTGTTGGTGATGGAGCCTGTTCAGTTTGAATTGTGTTGGTGTAAGACTCAAGTGGCTCGTCTATGAGGGCTACATTCTAAGTTCTTTAGCGCATTAGAGGCATAACATTCTAAAAGAAATTCTATGTAGCTTTTGTTTTTAGATCTTTGTGGTCCTCACCTTTGCCCTGCTCTCCCTGTGGCCACTCAGTTTCTATAGCAATGAGAATTAGTCGTTTCTATAGCGATAACCACCTGACTCTCCCAGGTGGTGTCATTCAGTATGCCTTTGGCCCCGGCAGGCCTTTCTGGAATGAGAGAAAAGTAGCGCCCTCTCGCCGTGACCCCTCCACTCAGCTACTTTAGGACGCCGTAGTGCGAGGGCATGCCATCCACTGGAATGGCTCCAGGGAAGTTTTAGGCATTTCAGCACTTGTTTGCTAATCGGCAGGTCAGAAGGTCAACGTGTTAGCCTGTTGAGCGATGATCCTCTGGTTTGAAAAGTCATGAAGTATTCACATCATTTAAGCTGCCAGAGCAAGTACAAGAGGGCCTACATCAGATGTCCTTCACCATATTATGGGTTTTTCTGACTAGATGCATTTTGGGAACGGCTTGAAGGCATCTAGTGATTTTAAGGATAAGTGGTGAAGATGGTGCCTCTTTACCATTGCGGAAAGGATCAGTCATCGATAGCTAATCATTTATGGTAGATGTCAGTTTTTTTAAAGAACACTAGTAAGGCATGATGCGGCTTCACTTGGATAACCCGTTGCCTTCTCCTCTTCAGTTGGCTCAGGGACAGGACGGAAGTTTCAAGCGTTTCGCGGTGTTGGAGTTTGCCACGGCGGACATGGCCGAGGAGGTGCAGAGAACGACGGACTCGAGGGTCTTGGGCGGCACCCCCATCAGGGTCTCCTTCTGTGCCCCTGGACCCCCTGGGAGGAGCATGTTAGCCGCTCTCATTGCTGCCCAGACTATGGTACAGCCTTTTACCACAGTGATGGCCCCCCCCCCCCCCCCCCCAATAATCCACTCCCCCAATGATCCACTCCATCCATCCCTGTCTGACTCCTCCCTCTCCCCCGCTAGGCTCTGAACCGAGGGAAAGGGCTTCTCCCAGAGCCCACAGCCATGCAGATCCTCACGGGGCTGAGTAACCCTGCCACCCTCAAGATGCTGCTCAACCCCATGACCCAGGGTAGGAAACAAGGTGAGAGCCTCAACCCCCCCCCCCCCTCCTCCGACACTGTGTTGTGCTGTGAGGAGGGCTAATGGTGCAGGCATGCAAACTCCTCAATCACCTTTTTGAAACCAAAATGGGTAACCCATGTGATTCGTGCAGATCCAATGATCCAATGAACACAGCATTTTACCCGTGCTTCACTCCTAATGCCTAAACCTCACAGCCAATCAGAGGCAGAGAAGGGAGAGGTTTACAGACCCATTTTACATCATCTCGTAGAAAGAATTTGAATACAATATTAAAAATTGTCTATTGGATGTGTTAGCTTTACAGTAAGTGATGGTTTTGACTTATAGAAAATAAAGTAGTTCAACACAGGTAATCCCATTCGTTTTAATGTTTAAGAACATGAGATTGTTAACAAGAGCACAGATTCTACATTGATCTAGCCTCTTAATTTTGCTCTGAAAGTGCACCAGATTGATCCGTTTAACTTTAACATTTAATAAATAAACCCCCTAGGGTCGGGGGTTCGCCGTATCCTTCTCACCTTTTTTTTATCCCTGACCTGTTTGCATGCCTGATGGTGTCTCGTTCTCCAGGTCTCCTCGGTGCAGCTCCCACAATGCCCCTCCTGGCCAACCCTGCCCTTTCTGCAGCTCTCCTCCAACTCCTTCTCCAGAACCAGGCCCAAGTCCAGCAGGTAACCATCACTCCCATCCTGCTTGTCTGTGTTCCACCTTCCCTTTCCAATCTTTTATTCCTTTCTATAATTTTTTTTATTGGCGCCATCTTCTTTCTAATCCTTTCCTATCAGCAAGCCTTTTTAGGGAATCATCTTCTCTGGGCTCAGGTGCTGCACAATAAAGAGAACCGCCTACTACCTTGTGTGAGTGAACATGGAGTGGGTTTGATTTGTGTTGCGGTGATAGATGTGTAGGTTTGTCGTGGTTCTGTGAGTTACCCTGGGTTGGTAAGTGCTCTTCCTTGTGTTTTCTGGGACTCGAATGTCGTGGCCTCTTGTCACCTGTTTTTGTTTTTTGAGGGAAAATCTCATTCTTATTCCTACATTTTGGTAAGTAAATGTCTTGGGAGAAAATTCATGAGCCAGGTTGCTGTGTGTATGAGACCCATCTGTGACCTCCTGTTCTCCTTGGCCCTTCTTTCCCCCCTGCAGGCAGGACTGATGGGGGACAACCCTCTGGCTGCTTTGCCTCTCCAGCAGGGACTCCATCTGCTGGGAGACTTGGCTCAAGGTTGGACATCCTCTCTACTCTCTGTCTATTCTAACTAGTGTCTTTGCCTAAGCCACATGATCCTGGTTGCCTTATGTTACTCTGATGGCAGGGCGATCTTATGTTCTTTTCCTCTCCCCCCAGGAGGTGTAGTTCCAGGTCTCAACCTGCAGACTGACCCGCTGGGCCCCATCAAGCCCTCTTCTCTGGGAAGAACGCTGGGCAGGGAGCAGGACTCCCCCACAGCACCATGCAGCTTTTCTCAAACCCCCTCCCCCACCCTGCATGGCCTCTCCATGCCCCTCCTGGGGGGCATGTTGGGGGCAGAGGGCCTCACAGCACCCACGGTGAGATGGGGGGGGGGAAGATGAACCACACTGCTTCTAACACCACCTCTCTACTAGGGGTGGGCGGTATACCGGTATGAGCGTGAATACCGGTATGACGCTGTGCCATGATATGGATTTTGCCATATCACGATATATTAATAAATGTATTAAGTAAAGTGTTTCTGTTTGGTGTCACATACAAGTCAAGTGATGCAGCCTAGTGGGGTAGTCCAAATTTGTATCTTTTACAAAAAAACCACATTTAAACATGGACGCTGCACGCATTGTGCCAGCCAATGAAAGTCAACAAACAAGCTAGTTCAACTCCAAAGGAAGCAAACATTCATTGGAGTAAACTGCTTTTGTTGGCAAGCGTTAATGATGTCTGAAAATATTAACGCCAGTGGACAAAGAAGAATTGGTAAGAAAAGGGGGGCCTCTTCTGTTTGGAAATGGTTTGGTTTCAAATTATCTGGCATCAACCAACAAACGGTAGCCTACTCTAAGTTGTGTCGTCGAATTGTGCTAGCCAAATGTGGAAACGCTAGCAAATATTTTTCACCACCTGAGAGCCATGCATGTGTGCGAATATGAACAGTCTACCAGAATGCGTTTAACAAATCCAATGCCAGGTTGGTTTGAATTGTGAAATGTTTATTGTAGGCCAACAGAATCGAGTATTCAGCCATGTAATAATTGTTTATAGCTAACTCACTACAAATATTTGTTTTCTTGCAATCCCATAAACGTAGGCTTCTGTTGAACGCTAGTCGCTCTTCCGTGGCAAAGCACTGCAAAAGTTGGAAAATTCAACTCATGCGACACACCGGAGTTACCCAATCAAAATCCATCCGAGTGCGGTAGATTAGCCCCTAGGGTGTGGATTGCATTGTCATGACATTTTAATAATAACTAAAATATTGTGATATATAACGTTAGTCATTGCTTACGACTTATACCGTGATTAACATTTTAGGCCATACCACCCAGCCCTACTCTCTACCCTCTGGTATGGGCCTGTGGACATGTAGTAAACAATCTTTTCTCCTTGCAGCTATCTATATTGGGAGATCCACTTAAAGATGTCAATCTCTCCCAGAACCTCTTTCTCAATGCCCAGAGCCTGTTCCCCTCCTCAGGTGAGTCAGCCTTCAGATGGAACCCTCCGTGGCTGTGCCTCCTTGCTCTGTAATCTCTCTGCGGTCTTCGGTTTTCCGCCAAGGGTTTATTTAGGCTTGACCTTTTCATGCTTTCATGCTTCTGTTACGACTAATGCAGGCGCGAGCTGTCGGCCCCATCCCTACAGGAAGAGACCGACGCTAGGCAACGCGTCCAACCAACGCGCAACTCACAGCATCCACTCCAACTACAGCTTGCGTTACCAGGAGTCCTACACCCCAGATTACCATCCGCTGCACCAGGTAAACACCTCCCTTCTGGTGCCCTGGCCACAATGGACCATCTGTGCACCGCTGGCCTTCTGAGACTTGTGACAGAATGCAGGGTCATTGATGTGTGCTTTGATGCTGGGGGAACCCTGTTGTGTCAGTAAGGTCACCGAGACCACTAGGGATGATTCCCCTACCGACGTCCATCTCGAGTCCATAGCTGGTCACTGCCAAGTCTGTTATGATAGTGCTGAGCCGTGGCGAGTATCTTTTGCGAGCGGTTTTTTAAACCACCAAATCATGTCGAGTTATGAATATTCACAGAGGCTTAAAATATCAGGGGGGACATTTTCCACTCGGCCTGTTTGGGTTCTGCTGTGTGATGCCCATCTGTCCCTTCCTCCCAAGGACCCTCTGGCACACCTGTACGAGCAGCAGGAGGTTCTGGAGACCGGGGCTCTGACAGGGTTTGGACAGCAGGTAAGATGCACACGTGTTCCTGTTCTCGTTTCAGTGTAGAGGTCTTCTGCCCTACACCTACAACCTGACTCTTCCTGTCTTATTTCCCTGCAGCGTTCCTATCAGGCTGGGTTCAGTGAGCTCTCCTCCCCCTACAGCTTCCCCCCCAGCCCGCCCCTGTCCTCCTACTTCAGCTCTGGGCCTGGAGGCCCCGGCCCTGACGGCCTCCCCTCCAGTCATCTCAACAAGGTAGGCCTCACCATCTTCTTCTTCTTCTAGAAAGTCGGCCCGTGCTAATGGACTATTGATGAACGTGTCGTTTGCCCGCACCAAAAGCCGTTACTGCACTAACTCGATATCTCTCACCTTGGTGTTTTTACTTTGATTATTAATTGGCTTAGAGATGCCCTGTGCCAGGGCCACAAGGCTGTATTCAGGAAGATGATTCAAAACTGTAAATGCATTTCAACCACTGCTTTTAATGGTAATGCTGTGAGACTCTTATCAACCTCAGCATTTGGGTTCTCTTTTGGGCTTTTTCCGCACGTTTTCACGCTCAATGCTTTATAAAAAAAGATTTTGTATTTATTTTATCTTTTCGCCCTCCCGACTCTGAAGGCGGTTGGAATGCCTCCTGTTTGCCACAACAGTTACCCTCCTGGTCTAGAAAATGGGATGAAGGTAATTTTAACCTCAGTCAATTGCATGACTTTTTACACCATTCATACTTAATCTTTTTTTATTTTTTTTCAAAGCTTTTGTGACCGAATGAATTTCCTTTGTCAATTGCAGACTCCAATCGGTGGCCACAAGCGCCTGTTTTCCCATCTCATCCCCTCGCCAGAGCCAAGCCCTGAGGGCGCCTACGTGGGCCAGCACTCCCAAGGCCTGGGGGGTCACTATGCTGACTCCTACCTGAAACGCAAGCGCATCTTCTAACCCAAGCCAAACCCCCGCTTCCTGTACCAAGTAGCCAATCATTTCCCAGGCAATCCCTTGAGCTAAACCAATCAGTATGGTTAGCTTGGTGGTCAAGTCAGCTTTCAGCTGTGAGCTCATGCTAGCAACCCCTGGAGGGCGCTGTGTGGTGCTGCTGCCTATCGCTATTGGGACAATTGCGCACCAGTCAATGGGAGTTTTGATGTGTTTCTGTACATATGATTTCAGTGTGTTTGTAAACTAATTTTAACTTTTTATTTTTTATTTCTTTTTATTTTCTGGAAACCCTCATGTTGAATACTAGCATGATCTTGTGTAATCATCGTATATGAGCTCATTTGAATTGAGTCAAAATATTCCCTTTGGTCAATTTAACCTTTTTCAACCATTTTTTTTTTTCCTGTTGTGTGATGGTGTGTCAACGGGTTTCCTTCATATATATATTTTTTAAATCGATCCTCCCATGTTTGTGGATATAGTTAATTAGTTTGTTTGATGGGATGGTGATTCTTTCTTTCTACTTCTACAGTGGTATGGGTGTATACTCTGGACAGGATTCAGGCCTCTCTCCATGGCTTTGTATAGAACTGTTTTGCAGCTGTACTGCTGTCTTTTTTTTCCTCCAGTCCCTGGAAACCAAAGCTTGCCTCATACTTTCAGCCTTTTTACTTTTCACTTGTTCTGTCCCTGAGTCCTGCCCCTCCATCTTGTTTGTTGGTAATCTGCACCACCTGAGTTTGTGTTGCACTTGGAAGGGCGTGTGACGTGTGCTCAGTTCTCACCTTTCATGTCGTGTCTTTTTTTCAAAGCTGTTCTCACTTGTCGTTTTGTGCAGAAGTTATATGCAGAGGGTTTTGTGTCAGCAGAAGTTCTTGCCAGCTGAAACTATCGTTCCATTGTTTTGGTTTCATCACCACTGCACTTGATTTGCTCTAGTAAAGCAAGGAGTTAAGGGTGCACTGTTCTGCTACTATATATATAAATATAATAATAATTCCCTCGATTCACTTGGTTGCAACCTTGACCTTAATTTTACTGTTACAACTGCCAGGGTCAACCTCCCATGACAACTCCCTCCTGCATACCAGTAGAGGGAGTAGTTCATGATGGTTGGGGGGTGGGCTCAGATAAAATGATAAATAGCAGTTTGGCTTTTCTAGCCAAGTACATGACAGTATGGATGACAGACAGGGCCTGTGTTAAAACTTTATGAATATTTTCTTTTTTTTTCTTTTTCCTCCACTGAATGATGACCTTCCAGCCACCCAATCAGTGGGAGGTGTTTGTGAAGCTAGCAGCATCTGATTGGTCTGTGATGAAGTTCTCAGTCTGTGAGTGTGTGTGTGTGTGTGTGTGAAGAATAATCTGGTTGACATTTTGATTGTGAAAACCCATTACCTCTGATTTTATGGGAACTGCAATTACACTTGAGCCTTAAAAGTATTTTCTGTAATCTCATTTTGCCTAAATTTACTCATTTTCTTTCCGTTATTTGCTGTGTACATAAGAGTGATTTCTTCGGAGTCTCAATCTCTTGTTTCTCAAATATATCTGCCTTTTGGTCTGGTGTTTCTGAGATTGATACTGCTGCTCATAGTTTGTTTGTTTGTATGTTTGAGGGATTTTGTATATGACCAAATGCAGCATCATGGTAAATTTACTTATGTTCTGTCTGGCCCAAGAGTTGCTGCTGCTGCATAATCTTTCAATTCAGATTGTCTATTGGAATATTCACAACTGCCATGTCATTAGTCATCTATTGCCATACTTGTCTGTGTGTGATGTGCTGTTTTTGAGCAAGTAAATGTTATTTAAATTCATCTGTTGGATGTTTCTTCCATATACACTATGCCATCATGACTCACCTGACATCTGCACTGTTTTTGCCATTTACTTTGGACCAGCCTTCTAGTTCTGTTAGAAACGATAACTAAAGACAGACATTTGAAAATTGTGTCAGGGAAAATAAACATGGTCATAGTAATGGTAAAATAACACTTAACTGTCCTTGTAACGTAATCCTGGATCAAGACATTTGGTAGACGGAATGTCCTCAAGGCTGAAACCGCACCTGAGGCCCTGTCCACTTAAAGCTATAAACATTGATCTAAATAAGTCAGTTCCTTGCTCCTGAGGTGTCCTTGAGGCCCTTATCTGGTATGACCACATCTTCATGTTACACATTTGGTTTTACACTATAGAATTGATATCCTTTTACAACGTATACCACTCCTGTAGGACAGACAACTGCACTAGGTTTAAATGGACAGCCTTATTTCAGAATTGAATTATAAAAGTCAAATTGAATATATGCTTTTTTTCTTACTCTTAAATTACCAGAAGTATGAAAGTGTCATGCAGCTAGCTAGCTAACTGTGTTTTGAACAACTGCAAGATCGAAAACAGTGGCAAAACTAGACATCCAAATGTATCAAATGCCAGCAATACCATACCAACTATACAACAATAGTTAAAGTTAATGCTGAGAATTTAAATAGGGTCTTGAAGGCATTGATACAATATTTCTTTAAAATATTGGTTCTGTCGCCGGACCAAAGACATCACGAATTGCACAATAATAATAACTTTTCTCAGTTTTTTCAAGAATGTGCTAGAGTGTGTGAGAATAACTATTAATGATACAATTGTTTAACTGTTTTTTATTGATACAATAGAGATGCTGTAGAATTTAATATAGGCAACCCTGTTGCAAGTATACATTCTGTGCCATCAGGGAGGGGAGGGAGAAGTTTGTTTGCCTTTTTTGTTGGTTTGTTGTTGTGCCTCAAGGCACAGTGCAGCTCTCCCACATGCACAGTGCACACAGACCCACAGATCAACACAGGCAGAGAAGGATAATATGTCACTGGAAATGCTGTGAACTGTCTGGCCACTGAAACCAGGTACCACAGTCCAGTTCGAAAGCCAGCAGACGGATGGGCTGTGTTATTTGTCAGTTCCTAAAGGTTGAGATTATAGATCGCTTTTCTTGTCAATGAACACACCCCAACAGTGATTTATATCTCAGTGGGAAGTAAACAAAATGTCAATACAACACTCCGAGTGAAGGGGGCCAGGGATTTTTTTTTAAGTCCATTAAAAAAGGAATTTAACAATGACAGTGAGACTCATGACATTAGTTTGTGAAAAAGCTGAAATGTCAACTGTTCCTCCTTTGCTTGGTATTCTCCAGTTCTCCCTCTTAGGATGATAGGAGACGAAGCGATGGCTTATTTATGCCACAGTCTGAAGACAACATCTTGGAGACGTCTGTGGAGAGGGCACGTGCCCTGTGTTGTTGCCCTTCAACCAACAGACAGTGGCAGGAGGACAAGGGCCCCAGAAGAGCTCCTCTGCCACTGTAATCAGACTAAAAGGATTCTGATTAGCTGTTATTCTCCTGGTCACATTGGCCGACTAGGAAAACAGCTAAGGCGATTGAGTGTTCAGGAGATTATTAAATGTAATGATTAGATTGGGATGTGTAAAACAAGATTTTAAAGGTGCTCTTCTGCAACATGGTGAATTGGTTGACTTTGGTCGAATTGAGAAGAAAAAAAGATGGACCTTAATTAATGTATTTCCTGGTTTTTAGTGTACTACTTTTAACTGCCTTAATATCATCTCTGAAGCCTGCTGGCTGTCTACTCAGAGAGCTCTTGGGGAACCACTGTAGCTCAGTGGACGCTGTCAGACACATTTAGATTTCTGCCTTTCATATTTCCACCCACACAGTCACCCTGCACAGTGGCTGTTGAATGCTACAGAAACCTGTGATTTTCCCAAATACACGAGTAAGGGAAGAATACGATCTCCAAAAGCAAAAGCACTGCAGCATCAACAGAAGCAGACGCACGAAGAATGTTAACACATCCGTGCTACTGTACACCCACAGACATTAGGTGTTCTCGGGAAACAATCCTAGACACCATTTCTGACTCATGTATGTAGGTATGCCGAACAGACTACTGAACGTAGTGGCAAATCAAAGACTTCCACAAATCACGCACACACATGATTTTGGATCAAAATAATGGAGGACTATGGGCCATTGCTGCTGTTTAAGCGTAAGTGCCAAAGCCACATGGTCGAGCTAAATTTGATGCAAATATTTAAAAAATAAAGGAAAGAGACATTCTGATAGTGTCATGCACAACAACAGAATAGGGGTGCTACCATGTTGCATGAGCTTCAGTGCTAATTCGATTTAAAACAAGTCATGGAAGTGCATTGGAGTGCAGGCTATATGAGAATTGATCTGCCTTGTGGTTGGCCTGATACTTGATCACAATCTTGAATATCCACTTTAGCTCCTCTGCCTCAATTATATTGGTTTTGAGAAGCTTCAAAATTTAGTTATCGAGCCATTTAAGGCCTCAGTAGTACTCAGGATGTCCCTAAAGTACACCACGGTCTCAAGGTCTCACATTTCTTACTTCATGACATCATCCCTTTGTCTGTCCCCATGCCTTACACACAGAGCATACATGCTGCAGTGTATTGTAGGTTCACATGGAGTTTAGAGTAGGAAGCAGGTATGAAATGGACTAACCAACACACTGCTCCACCCCCACTGCAGCACTGCAGACCGAGGAACTGAAAATGCGTACACTTCACGAGAGGTAATTTCGGCATCTTTGTTTCCTCACATAACAAATGACATCAGATATGTCCTTAGCTGGAAGTCGTCTGCTAAGATAGGCAGATGCTCTGAAAATCTTTGATGTTAATTTCCACTCTTTTTGTCCAACATGTGCACATAAACACTTAATTCCTACAGCCCCTCCCTCCACCATCATCACACATTAATAGAGGCTAGAGTATTCCTCACTGTCAGGAAAGAGGTGTGGATTAATATTTCATGGCCTTCCCATGGACGAGAAGGGAGCTCCAATTCCTAGCATTCTCTTGTGTTTACTCATCAGTTTGAGGCCAGACTTCTTGGCATGACTCAAATCAAGCGGATTGTCTGTCGTGATGTGTATCAAAGAGAAAGATGTAGCATCTTTGACTGAAATAATCGAAATATCGGATGGCCCATTACAAAACATCAAGCATACATATTCCTGACATGCTTGTGCAAGTAACCCATGTACACCAAAGCATCCATCCATCCAACACCAAAAATATTTCACTAATGAGAAACCCTGTAAGCAGGATGAATGTGCATAACTGTCAGCGATATTTCATGAGCAGAATGCATTGGGATTCTTCTGATATTTATATTAAACCAGACAATATGAACCTGGAGAGCCATTTGTCTGAGTTGGTCATTATAACTCAGTCACCCACTAAATTAACTGAGCAGCTGACTCAAGCAAGATGGGCATCTTATTTTTCCCAAGCATCAGTTAATCATATTCTAGAAAATATAGAGGTATACAAGTGCACTGGCTGGTGTGCTTTTGCGGGGATCTTTTCATCCAGTGATTCACCATGTACAGATGTTTCATGGATGCACACTGTAAGGGGATGAGGAAAGCAGAAAGATAGCATAGGAGGTTTTGTAGACTGGAAGCTATTCTAATTCCTGCCAAAAGCCCCTCTGAACTAGGGGCCCCTTTCACCTCCGGAGGAAATCTAGAAATTAGGCTAAGTGAATCTGCATATTCAATTTCTGCAGGAGGTATACCGCTAATGCTTCAGAATGTTTGAGTTACTTTGATGTGATTTGGGCATGCCATTGGATCTCGCTGTCCTACTATGCACACTGTAGCCAATTAGGGCATGGATCCCAAACTTCATAAAGGTTACAATTTTGACCTGTTTGAAACGTAACATAATTAGTTAGGATAATTATATATATATAATTTAGGCAGAATAAAGATGTTATCAGAATAACTGACTGTTGTCATTGACCGTTAATCTGATCCTATTTTGCACACTGTAGCCAATTAGGGCATGGATCCCAAGCTTCATAAAGGTTACAATTTTGACCTGTTTGAAACGTAACATAATTAGTTAGGATAATTATATATATATATAATTTAGGCAGAATAAAGATGTTATCAGAATAACTGACTGTTGTCATTGACCGTTAATCTGATCCTATTTTTCGTGAGACTTAAACTGATAATGATGGCCAACGTTTAATGTGTTTACTGGAAGGATGTTGGTTTAGTGCCGCAATGCTATCAAGAGTAGCCTATCGGTTTCAACTCCAAACCCATCCATATAATCCAATTACACTGAAAACGGTCAAGGAAATCAAGAGTGACAGCTCACTTCAGTGGAAATACTGCGATAAGTAGCTAAAATGAGGACTATAAATATGGGTTTAGAGTCAAATTGTAATCCATTTTTTTGTGGCTTACACTTTTGACCATACCCGTTGCCTGTGGAACAGTGGTATTATTTTATAGGATATGACAGAAGGTGTCAGTTATGTTGATAATCTGTCGGGGACTTCTGGGCAAATACATACCGCTGCTCTACGTTATGTTACATTTTACACCATGGTACCGCTGAAGATGTGCTTGACTTGCGGTGTGTGTGTCCCAGTGTTTGTTTGTGTGCATATGACAGAGAGAGAGAGAGAGAGAGGGAGAAAGAGAGAGAGAGAGAGAGAGAGAGAGAGAGAGAGAGAGAGAGAGAGAGAGAGAGAGACGTGCGTTATGGTTATTGTAACACTTGTATTCGTACAGAGGAAACGGAAGGGAGAATGGGTATAATGCCGACAGAAATTCCCTACCTCGACAGTTAATGATTTTGTTTGCCTTTTTATGATGCTTTGTGGCGTAAAATCAAGAAGCAAAGAGCAAAGAGAGGATAATCACATGGGCTTTGGATATCTATACCAACAGAACTCTATAGGCTACCAACATGATTTAATTAGTGTCGATATTTTATGGCTTGAAGTACTATTTATTTACTAACTGAGGCCACTGGATCAAACGTTTTTATGGAGGGGCAAGAGACTCTGGGCTCCGCGCGCGCAAGTCGCTGTAGTTCAGGTGCACAGCCGTCTTCAATGTGATACTTTATTATGGCTCCAGCCGGAGACGGGAGCGCTTATGAGCGTGCATTGACAGACATGTGCAGTCGGGAGCAGCAATAACAGCCTACCCCGCATCGCACTGGAGCCAGCGCCAGCGGTCCGTGGTTCTGCAATAAGAGGCTAATAAAAGCAAACAAATTGTAATGTAAATAAGTGATCCATTGCGCCATGGGCAAGGAGCCGTCAAACTTCAGGGGAAGCAGAGCTGGCAAGAGTCTCTCATCACCACCCGCGCGAATGGCCTATTCTAACGACTGGATTGAACAGTAAAGAAGCGGTTTGTCTTCAAAAAGATTAACTTTTGTATGGATTTATGTGGTGGCCAAACACAGTTAAAACCAGAACTATTTTTGGATTACATTAGCCTATGGGATCTGTTTGCCATTATCACTGTGAGAGTTAGGCTACAGAAAGATTATTTTACAAGACGGACATATATATCGGACTGAACAGGAGTTGGTCACTTTTTAAAAACAAATTCAGAAAAGTGAAAATAATGGACATCAAAGCGGGTTTTCATTTAAAGTCGATAAATATATAGCCATATTCTATTAGTTTTTTTTGTCAATAAGTCGATATAAAGGCTATAATTTGCACTATGATGGAACCGCCACCATGCTGCAAGAAGAGCCTTTCTCTCTCGCTTCCCGTTCCCCGGGAGCAAGCGACCCTGAAGCCTCCGCAACATCTATGGAGGCAGCCAAGGACCCCAATCAAAATCAAACACCGTGGATATTCTGACACAGACCGGCATCACCACCGGCAGATCGAACGCTCCAATGCAATGGATACGAGCGACCGACCAGGGCTTAAGAAGTCTCGGATGTCTTGGCCATCCTCGTTCCATGGAACGACAAACACGTCCATCGGCAATTGTGTTGGAAATAAACGGTATGATGTGCGTCCTGACATGAAACGTAATAAAAAAATAGTTCAGGAAGATGACAAATCATCAAACCAAATGCATAATGATGTTAGAGTATGCCCGAAGGGTTAACCGATATGAAGTGTTTGGGAGGCGGGACGCGTGGGCTCTCGGTGTGATGCGTTATGCGTCTTGGACATGTCAGAGAACATGAGTTTAAGGCGTTCAGGAATCGGACTGTGAGGAAACCAGTCCACCCACTCAAAAGCAGGGTAACACTGGAAAATATCCATAGTACAGTTTAAATGCGTGTCCAAAATACACATACAAACAGATATACACAGTAGGCTAGTATCTTAGTGTATTTTCGTCTTCTTTTCGTTTTCTTTTTTTCTTAGCTAAATTAAGTGTTGCTGGTGCGTTTCAGTAATTTATGGGGCCACATTTTTGTGTGTGTGTATTTTTTTCTTTCTTGGGGATGACGACGAGTGTGTGGGGGGGACGTGTGTGTGTGAGTGTGTGGGGGGGACGTGTGTGTGTGGGGGTGTCTGGATTTCAAGTGTTTTCCACCTGAACAGGTGGACCAGCAGCTTATCTTGGCAGAGGCTAGATCTCAGTTTACTGGTGGAGAGAGGTGGATCGAAGACTAGCCTACTTTTTCTAACAGGAAGGATCAGGCTGATGAGCTAGCCAACAAATAGGCATACTAATGACTGAGGAAGGAACTGAGAAGGCCATTGAATGCCCTCAGCTACTCCTAGCTTGTGAAAACGACATTGAAATACGGCTCAGTATAGCTATTCAATACATGATTCATTTCAGTAGTGCTGTATCTATCAGAAATGTATCAGGAATTTCGATAACGCATTGAAATCTATATCTGACTGAATGTCTCAGCACTGAACAGCAATGTACAATGTCAAATCTACACTCATCAATTGATATAATGACTTGGCACCTCTTGCTTCTGTTACAAAATTAACTTCCCTGTGGCTAAAAGGCCATCAGTTCCCAGACTAATTCTCACATTGTGCAGACCTGTTCCAAACACCTTTGATTAACTGTAAATGTTTTTGGGGGATATTTGCTAATGGTGTGTGAGGTAGACAAAGAGAAGCTGAGAGAGAGAAATAGATGCCAATGCTGTTATGGCAAGCCATTCTTCCTGTGTAGCATTCTGATATCCCCAGATGTTTCTCCTGAAAGTGTGTGGGCGTCAAAGAGTGTGTTGGAGTGGCTGTGACTCCATACAGCATCTCTCTCTCTCTCTCTCTCTCTCTCTCTCTCTCTCTCTCTCTCTCTCTCTCTCTCTCTCTCTCTCTCTCTCTCTCTCTCTCTCTCTCTCTCTCTCTCTCTCTCTCCTCTCGTTCCCTGGCTGAGAAAGGCCAAATCTGTGGCTTCCGGAACAGCAGCACAGTAAACAGGGTGATTATTACAGTAATAACACAGTTCGTTCGGTGGGCCCCCAGGCCAGCCAGGACCCCAGTCCTGGCTTCCTTCCTGTCAGGTTTCTTCTGTGCCACAGACGGCTTGCGGCAGGCTCGGCAGGCTCCTGGGAGGAGGGCCAGCTCCAGCTGACTGGAGTGGAAGGGCTGATTTGTATTCTAGTCCCCAGGACACGCTAACAGCCAGTCCAAGCATTAGTGCAGCGGGGCTGACTCTGCCTGCCCTACTCTTTCAGTGGGCGGCACGACGTGAAGAGAGAGAGAGAGAGCCAAGTCGGCTTGGAGAGTGAGAGGGTGTGTGCGTGTGTCTTGAGTTTGCCTGTGTACTTGTGTGTGTTCATGTGTGTGTGAGGTCAGAAATATGTCTGTGTGAGAATGTGGTTGTGCACGGACACCTTAGGTCATCATCAGTGAAATGGTATGCATCTGTTAGTGGGTGTTTGTGTTGAAGGGCAAGCAGAATAGTGCAGTTTGAACAAATGTGTGCTAGTGAATAAATATGCCGGAATTTGTTTGGGTGTGATCTGTACTTTTCCGAATGTGTATATGTATACGTTTGAGTGTGTGCGCGAAGGGAGAAGGGGGAAGGGGGGTGGCAGGGATGAGGGACAACTTCCGTTGCACGGCAACATTTTCTTTCCTTCTTTTCATTTATTAGGCCGATATTCTGCCTTCACACTGATGTCTGAATAATGGAGGCTGTGAACTGGGTGCCTCAGCCCCTGTGCTGCATTTATCAAGCTTTATTAACAACTATTTGGCTCCAGCCGCTCTCCTTGTAGCCCAGGGCTATCTGTTTATGGGGTCCAGGGTAAGGAGCACAACTTCACGCACAGATGCTCTTTCCCTCACTGCTGTTCCGAAGGCACATGCTGATGCTAGCCTCTGTTTACATGCTGTTGTTTACATGCTCTGGCGGAGCACTTTGAGAAGGGAAACAGCCCTCTCCTGCTATTTCAACCTCTCACTGCTCCAGCCTTGAGTCGCAACAGTATTTGACTGATCCTGGTGTCTTCTCCACTCATCTGAGACCCTCGCCTGTGGATCAGCTGCAGAACTTTCGAGACAAGAATCGATCTCAGTTGTAAGACTAGGATTGGGACTGGGATCAAAATCAGAACTGCATCGATGTAGTTCAGTTGTTGACGTTAATTGCTTTACCGGGCATTCCGTTACCTAGTGCTTGCCTCAGTGTAAGCATTGCTATAGGGTTGGGTGGACAGAGTCTTCTTAAGTGTTGTTTCATAAATGATTTAAATGTATGAGCGGTAGTCTTTTCTTGGGTGTATATTGTACTGTAACCAGCAGAATGGCAGTCTGGGTAGTGTTCTGTTTTCCCCAGTGTATAAGTGTCTTCTCTCTTCACTTTGTTTTAATGACAGTTTTGTCAATCTATTTGTCAGTTTATACTAATGTGAGTTTATCTGTCATCATGTCCCACTCCCAGTGCACTCTGGGAAGTTAGCGAGAAGAAAGAATGACCGACACTGAACCGAGGAACAGCTCAGTTCGTAATTCTGTTGCTATGGCAACATCCACTTTAGTGGATGTGTATAACCAATACATTTACCCAAAAAGGCAAAGCCTCAAGGCACTGATGGTATTACTGTATGATGTTTCAGCACGTACCATCAGGCATACATTATGAGTTTGGGTATATAAAGAACACATTGAATAATGATTTTCTCTTCCTGGCTGGAAACCCCCTGGTGCTAAGTCACAAAGCAATGAAAGTATCTTACTCACTCCTCTCCAAGTTTCAACCCCCCCCCCCCCCCCCCCCCCCCCCTCTCTCTTTCGCTCTCCCACACGGCTCGAGGAATTCTCTACGCCTCGGTCTCCCCAGCTGGTATCCAGGGGTGAACCATAAGCTCCAGGCTGCTCTTTTGGCTGCTGATTGGCTTGCTGCCATGATCATTTAGTACTTAATTAGATACACCTACAATCAATTACTGTCACAGCCGCATTGTAATCTTAGCACACACATTCACTGACTACAAACATCTGCATCTATTTGATTATAATCTGGAATTATGTCAACAATGTTACAATGTATAATTTCATTTTTTTTTTTGTTATGTCATACTTAGTTACAGGTTATGGTTTTCTGTCTTCATACAGTTTAATATGTTTCCTGTCAACCTCTTGCTCTAATTAGTATCAAGGTTTTTTATAGGGTTAGGGTTAGGGTTAGTAGCTCTTTGTAGCTGTTCACTCCTGCTGATCCAGGGATCTCAGGCAAAAGCCTTGGAGGTTTCCATCACTGACACCAAACATGTTGTTCTCAACAGGGGTCCTACTCGGGGGCTCCAGGGTCCTTCACATCGATGCTTCCTGCTCATTACGCTGTCTCCTCTGAGGTGCCCAAAGGCTGTGGTTAGGCCCTTCTATGTTCTGTCTATAGATCCAGCATAACTGGCACATCCTCCTGCCTCCCAGTGCTTGAGCTGTACATTTTTCATCACAGACTCGTTCAATCGCGATTCGCAGCATTTTTATTCTTTTGTATATTTTACAGTTGACCTCCTGTCGGCCAGCATCTTTTATCATTGATCTTAGACCGACACAGTTGTCTCATGTGGCTCTGGCCTCTCCATCTCAGACAGTGTACATGAGGCTCACTGCTCCATACCTCACCCATCTCTCACTTCACTTTCAGTTTGTCGATATGCGTGCATGAACTGATTTTCAAAATGTTCCTATCTAATAATATCGCTCCTATGACTCCTTTGTCCATCATAATTACTTGCTTTCATTGAAGCAATTCTCCTTTTTTTTCCTGGCCTGTTCTCTTATCATCTTATTCCGGGGCTCCAAATGGGATATATTGACTCCTTCATCTCTATATCTTTCCTCGCCTTTGTCTCTCTGGAGTGAGGTTCTTCTTCTAGCCTCGCGGTTCTCTCGGATAGCCTTGTTCTTGCTTACCGCTGTGTTAATCACGCTGCCTCTCTTTATCTTAAATCTATACTTTTGACCCATTCATCCTCCTCTTGTCCGCAGAGATCACTAGCAGACGCACTCCTCGCTGAACCGTTCGGAATCTCAATCTGTCCGCATCCCCAAGCTGTGATGAACTGGCCACTGTTAACTCTGCACTTCTCCTTCTTCCCCCGAGGCCCATCACACCATTGTGTGTGTGCTGTCCCAGAAACCCATAGACCCATATAGAAAGAACAGATCAACCACGGTCATGTATAGGAGTATTTTCCTGGGAGTTATCTGGGATTGTAAACATAATAGTGAAATTGACAACAACAACACGAAAAAATTTTTTTTGTGGGAAAGTGCCTCTTCCCCACTGTGTGTGTGTGTGTATTTGTTACATCCGTACATTGAATAACACTTTCATGCCTGAAGGAGTTTCTCATTTAAATCAAAGACCAGGGGGAGGTTGTTTTACCATGACCACAATGTTGATGAAAACCAACACCTGGAAAGCCTTCCCTTCAAGGTCTCAAAGCAAAGTGACGTGTGCTTCCATGACCAGGCCCAGTCGAAATCCCTTGGAGGGAACTGTAGTATCATCGTCCTTTTCATTTACCCGTCCGACACTGAGAGGGCCGTCCTTCACAGACGGTCCAGAGCCATGCAGGGGTGTGAAGACAGTTGCCATCACCAGATATCCCCCTAACCCCCATCCACACGAAAGAACTGCGATAGCCCGCGATCCAATTTCTCACATCGTGGCGTGCGATGGCAGGCGTGGAGGAGACAACCTTGTGGAGTAATGCTCCAGGCTACTGTCTCCGTGGAGCGCTGTCCGTCGTCAGGAAGAGACAGGCGCTCTGGCGGCAGCTGGTTGTCGCCACCGCCACTCGCGCGCAGTCGTAGCGGATTGGAGGAGCAGGACGGGAACAAACGCTGTACCCGGTGGACAAAGTAGAATGGAAAAGCGACGGGGTGGTGCGATAGATAGGCAGCAGCCACCCACACACAGGGAGAGAGTACCTGGTTTTACATCAGGAGCCGGAAACAAATCAGAGCGGCGACGGCTGAGTTACAGTACCTGGGGACGGGGCGCGTCTCGTGCAGACAGAGATGAAGACCTAATGCGTGTGCGTGTGTGCGAGTGTGTGTGTGTGTGTGTGGCGGAACGCCTCTCCCCACGTTTCATCTGAGGCACAACTTCCTGTTGTCGTGCCTTAAACACCATGCCCCCCCCCGGGAGACATATTTCCCCCGAATTACTGGGAGGATCTCAAACTCCAACTCACTGGATAATTACAAAAGTGTCAGCGCTATTCACAGAGGGAGGAAAGATGGCAGCAATAACAGCAGTGCTTGT
This sequence comes from Osmerus eperlanus, assembly GCF_963692335.1. Taxonomy (NCBI): domain Eukaryota; kingdom Metazoa; phylum Chordata; class Actinopteri; order Osmeriformes; family Osmeridae; genus Osmerus; species Osmerus eperlanus. The sequence goes on from NC_085019.1 coordinate 7,586,680, forward strand.
CCCTGGCTGCTGTACAGCACTCTGTGGTTTGATCCAAGGCAGTTCCGATAGCCAACCAATACGGCCACTGCTCAACGTCTCATGTTGTTCATGTTCCATCAATAGGTCGTTCTGAGTAATGTGCTGTTTTTGTGCATACTGCATGACATGTGTGACAGGGAATAATTTATATCGAGTGATGGATCGGAGATGGCCATGGTCTGTTCACGCAGATGTTGGGCTTCAGAATGAGAAGGAGCCCCCCTCTTGCCTCACTGTGCTCTGGTTGTATGTGAACTGGACTGGAAATGCCGGTCTCTGACTCACTAGCATTGCGTAAGAATCAGACGAAGACCATTTTGCTTGGAAATATATAGATGTAGTAGTTGCACCAGGCAATGTTAAGTGTCCTACTTGAAGTTTGTAGTTCTATTGATAGGACAGGGTAGTTTAAGTATTTAGGCCTATTGATTCTTAGTTTTTTGATATTTGTAATTAATTTATTGTGTCGTGTTTTTTTTGTGATGTAGTGTGATGATGTATGTTTCTCGCTCTATGTGTGTACATGAGTTTTTGTGTGTGTGTATGTGTTTTTGAGGAGGGGGTAGCATCGGAGTGTCTGAGTCAAGGCATGAAAAAATGCATCAATACATATGATTCAGAGATCCAACCAAACAACAAACACCACGGTATGTCTGAGCAATGTACAGAAGCACTCGCAGAGCATGCAGGCATCTCAACAAAGGTTAGTGTGGAACACTCAAGGTTTTTACATTATGCATGAAGTGTCTTTTGATGTATGGCTATAGCTAACTGAAAGGTACATTGAAAAAGGTAATACACACTCATGCCTCTCCCACAGGAGAGAACACCACTTATACAGTTCCTGACCTCTGCTACGTCAAAGCGGGAACACAGTCTGTCTTGTCAAAAGCCTTGAGTCCGGTCTGTGTAGGTCATGTTAGCACATTTACATGCACCATTCAGGCTATTGGATCGTATAAAAAACAAAACAAGTATGCCCTGAGGATTGGGGATGGTATTCTGAGACGATGCTGTACTTGTCAGTTTGACATCTGGCTGCTCTGTAAAATTGCAGGAGCTGTTCTCGGGCCTGCGCCATGCCATGAGTATTTCAGTAGCAGCGCTATGCTTCACTGCTCCGTGACTGACAGCCAGTGCAGGTCAGCAGCAGAAAGCCGGAACAGGGTTTCTGTTGATACTGAGGCTGGCTGGAGGCTTCCTTTAACTCTGACACACAGACTCATTAATTAACATCAGTGCTTAGCAGTCCTGGTGTCTCTTCTCTTTCCTCTTTTTCTTTCTCTCTGTGTCTGTCTGTCACTCTCTCTGTCTCTCCCTCTCTCAGTCTCTCTATGTTACTTTCACATCTTTAGTCCACTCTCACCTCTCACTGTGTAAATCCCACCCCCCCTCCCATCCTTCAACTCACCAACTCATCCCCGCTTCCTTTTTTGGTAATTTCAGACATTGTTACAATCACTTTTACAGTTTTTCTCAGTCGCTTTGGTACATTTCTCGAATCATCCTCGACATTTGAATAACAGTAAGTGCATTTCTCAACAAACAATTCGTACAAATAGCAAAACACCATGGATTACCTGCAAAAGCCGGTCTCTTGCTCAAAATCCTTAGCTCATATCTCAAAAGTAAATATCTGTGTAAATGAACATGTCAGTGCCATCAGAATGACAAGTCCTTGTGTCATTGTGTACAGATAAGACAGTCAAATTGCTTAGTCATGTTGTCAATATAACAGTGTACTCTGGAGGGATGTTCTGATGTAAACTATGGCTAAAGTTTTGATGACAATTACAGTTTTTCTCAATCGCTTTGGTACATTTCTCAGATCAGAATTGAAGTTCTCAAAACAGTAAGTGCATTTCTCAAAACAATTCGCACAAATAGAAAAACACCATGGATTACCTGCAAAAGCCAGTTTCTTGCTCAAAATCCTTAGTTCATCTCTCAAAAGTAAACATCTGTGTCAATGAACATGTCAGTGCCATCAGAATGACAAGTCCTTGTGTCATTGTGTACGGATAAGGCTATCAAATTGCTTAGTCATGTTGTCAATATAACATTGTACTCTGGAGGGATGTTCTGATGTAAACTATGGCTGAAGTTTTGATGACAATTATTGTAAATTGTAGGTTACACCTTCGTGTATGTAGGGGTTTGATTGCAAGAGACTGGACAAGATCCACATTTACGCTTTTACTGTTTGTACTGTAATTTGTTGACAGACCATGTCATTGCGATACAGAAAGGAAAAGAAATGTGAACATGGGACAATCTCCTTAGGGAAAACTGTACATGCAGTGCTGTAGGAATTACAGTGCAGTCTTCCTACACCTCCTGACGTTCCTGTCTGTTGGGCCACAAATTCTCATCCACATCACAACGAATACCTTCTCTTGCGACCCCCCCCATTCCTTGTCCTTCCATAGTCAGACATTGTAACATTGTGTTGTGCTCTGTCTATATATACTTGCCAGTTGATGGTTTATGAGATGCACCTTTGTTAGAGAAAGTCAAGATTCACCAATTCAGGACAGATTTAGAAAAAAGTCTAATGGAAATGTATAGAAATATGCTTGACATATTATGACAACTTGTTCAACCATTTTGCATGTAAAGACAAATGCTATGAACTAATGCCTAAATGTTGTGAGTAGTGACACTATTCAACAGAGACCCATTATAATACATGACATAAGCAATTGATAATGTAGGAAACAGCAGAGAATTGTACATAATCATTTGCATGGATGTACCAAAGCATTTGCAACTTGTTCAAAGAAATGAGAAACTGCTTTTTTGATGTGCACAAGTGACACAATGATATGAAGATTGAAACAACTAGTTTTGAGAATTCCAATTCTGATCTGAGAAATGCACCAAAGCGACTGAGAAAAAACGGTAAAACGACTACTTGAGAGTGAATTGGAGATTGGAGGCCGGGAGGGGCGTCTCTATCGGGTTGGTCTCGTCCTAGTGTGGAGAGACTGTGATCGCCAGTGACAGATGAAGACTTGAGTGGTCCTGTGTGTTTAGAGGCTGTCTGCCCTGATCGGAGACCAGCCTTTTATGACGGTCAGGTGGGACGAGGACAAGACACGCCAGGCAGCGAGTGCAAAGAGGGAAGGAGAGAAGAGCAGAGCGAATGGGCACGGTGAAGTGAGGAGAGCGCGTGGCTTGGAAGCAGAAAGGAAGGGCAGCTGTCACAACAGATCACCGGCGGTCTCTTGTTTTGTCGTATCAGATTTGAACCGAGCTTCGTCATGGGATTGGTCCTGTTCCCTGTCACTCATCTGGCCACATAGGCACAAGCCATTGGAGCGCATGTAGGGGCCAGCCCTCCTCTCTGTCAGGGTGCTATAAATAGGCGTAGAGGAGGCCCCAGGCACCAACTGTAATGAGATTAAACCCAACCAGCTTCAGCTCCCAGTGTTTATTGAGCTTTATTTCAGCTTCCTTTCTGTATTTCAATGTGTACAAGGAAGATATTGAGTGCGTCTGCCTGTGCGTGTGAAGCACTGAGTGTGAATCGGGCTGAAGGGTTTGAATGTGTGTTTGAGTGTGAGTTCAGCAGTGTGTCTGTGTGCGAGTGTGTGTTGTAATGTCCTCATTTTGCACCCCGCAGGGTATGGCACATCTCCTGAAGATGTTCGTCATGAGGGTAAAGCGCTTGTCCCCACAACATTTTGCCATCAGAAGGCTGCAGTTGCAACCAGGGAGTCAAAATCGTCAGCGGCATCTCACGTTAAGAGACGAGTGCCTGGTATTCAACAGCACCCAGCACCAGTTAGGCCTTTGCATCTCCAGTGTGAAGAAATGGGAACCACATTGTACAGGCCTATTGTTAATCCCTTGCTATTGTTTAAGCATGATCCATGAATACTATGCAAAGGAGGTCCTCAGCTGAGTGCTTGTGTGGGTGGGTGTGCACGTGCACGCACGCGCGTGCGCGCGTCTGCGTGTGCGCACCCGCGTGTGCGTGTTTTTTTTTGTGCGTAAGAGAGAGGGAGTGTGCATGTGGCCGTCTGCCTGCATGTGTGAGCCTGATCGTAAGGCTGACTGTGTCTGGGGATGGGCAGAGTGGGAGACATCCAGTCTGTTTGGCCATACTGCTCATTCACAGCCCAGACTCCCTCACTCCCAACGTGTTGGAGCATCTTTCCTGTTACTAGACTCCGTACCAGAGGCCTCATTAACCAATCAGCGCTGTTCCTCGCCGCCCTGCTCCATTAATTACGATGCGCGGTCCAGTCTGCTGCCGCCAGCCAAGATCGGATACGCTGTTTGTCTCCTCGTCCCAGTCTCATTAAAGGTATAACATGATTTCCATGCACATTAATGTAGAGCACGACTGAGCTTGATTATAAGGATATTCGTCAACCCGCATGAGAAAAATGAGGATGGTGAGAGAGAGAGAGAGAGAGAGAGAGGGGGGGGAAAGAGAGAGAGAGAGAGGGAGAGAGAGAGAGAGAAGAGGGGGGGGAAGAGAGAGAGAGGGAGAGAGAGAGAGAGAAGAGGGGGGGAAGGGGAATGATGGTAGATGAGGTAGACCGAGGGGGTGCTAAAAATGATGGATGTGAGATGGCCATACAGCGAGAGATAAATATCGCACTGATCAATTAAATTGGATTCCACTCACAAGTGCCCAGCAGGATGCATTGACAGGAAGATGGAAAATAAGCCCTAAAAATAATATTACCCGTTTATTTTGCCAAGCATATTTCAGCCAGAATGAGTAAAACGAGAGAATGCCAATAGAAAAGGTTCATCCTGTTACTCTTTGCTGGAACAGCAGGGCCATCCAGCTTGTCTGAGCCGACCGCTGGACTCTGGTAGAATGGGAGGACAGAGATTGGTTCAGACCCCAGAACAAGAGTATATCCAAATACTGTCTGAATTGTAAGAGAGCCAGATGCTGAGAGTCATGGCCACTGGCTACACGTCAAACACAGCCTATTTGATGTGCTCCACTAAAAGGACACTTGGAGCCAGAGTCGTGACAGGAGACTTGTGTCGGGAAAGAGTTTGAAGTCTAAAATTATACTGCTTATATCTCAAACAAAGGGTGGAAATGAAGTAAAGAAGCCACATGGAGAATGACGAACAGACCCATGCCAGTCAAGCAGGCGGCTCCCTTCTATGACAGTTCTATGGCCTCCAGGCAGTTTAAAGGCAAAATAATCCACTCGCCACAAAGCTATTCCTTCACTAATGACTAGTTTGCAGCTATAGGATAATCACACTGTTGTTCTACCATTAATGGAATCTTCATGGCTAATACCTCCAGTGGCTTGGTTTACAGTAATAACTGTTCATCTTTCGACATTTGTGATGTTTGATGCGATGTATTACAGTATCTGAGATACCAACACTGCATCCTCTAGTTGGGTTGGTGTAAAAGGTTGTATTTGTTATTTTATTCATCATATAGCCAGATAGAATTTTTCTGCAGTACATATCTAACACAAAAAACAACATGTGAAACATACTGCTCTGCTTTCTTGTCAACCTCTCCGTTTTGCCTTGTCTATTGTATAGAGATTGTTCCCCATTATGTCAGTGATTATCAGTCATTTTTGTTTCATACACTGGCATCCCTCTTTGTGGTGTGAAATCTTGTGACGTGAAATCTTGTGACAAATCGTTTGCTAGGAATGCTTATTAGTGTGTATGTTACGTACGCCTCTTGGAGGAGGGAACTCAACGCCCCGCTGCTAGTAAGCCCCCCCCCTAGTGGAGTCAGAGAACGGGTGTGGGGTCGTAGGTGTGGGGAAAGGACACAAAGACTGTGGTACCGTTCACGGGGCTATTTATTTGCCAAAACACGGTAATATGGGGGAAAGGGCTGGACGGAACCAAAGCAAAGAAAGTAAAAGAAATCCCACCCCTAACTCACGCGCCAGTCGGCGCACTAAACAAAAATACAGGGGGTGGTCCGCCCAGATCTTACCTAGTGTGCATAGACAAGCCTAAGCACTCCCAAGGTGCCTTCCCCTTCCCCCTGGGAACAGAAAAGAATACAGGTTATGTCTGTCACACAGACTGATAACTGAAAATATGGTTGGCACAAAAGCAAAACGCGTAGCACAGTAACACAGTTCACACCGAGAGCAACACAACAACAGACTCTAACACAGAACAACACAATACCAGACCACAGACCACAGTCAGCTCTCCCCTCTGTCACTTGGCAGAGACACTGAGCTTTTATGCTGGGGTGGAGATTGAATCCAGCTGCAATCAATGAGGGGGGGAGGAGCCAGAGCTCCACTCAGAGGGGGATCCTAAAAGGGAAACACAGACAACGCCAACAACATAGGACTGGGGAACGTAACAGTGTATTTAACTTTAAATGGGATTATATGTGAGGGCTGAGAGAGGTCTGAAAGTACATTGAGATAGATAGATAGATAGACATGTATATAGATGGATAGATGGATAGATAGATAGACAAATAAGTACATAGATAGACACATAGATATATAAAAAGGTCAATAGACAGAGCCATGTGGAGGCACTGAACACAAAGTCGCCGAAAAAAGACTGATTGACGCAAAGACTGTGGGAAGGATGGAGAGAGAGATGGCGAGATGGCGATGAGAAACAGAGCTCCAGTGACACAAAGGTAGCTCTCGATGACTCATGCTCTCTCTCTCTTTCTCTCTCCGTCTTCATTTCCATCCCTCTCTCTCTCTCTCTCTCTCTCTCTCTCTCTCTCTCTCTCTCTCTCTCTCTCTCTCTCTCTCTCTATCTATCTCTACCCCCCCCCCCCCTCTCTCTCCAGTCTGGATTAAAATAAAAGAGCCCCGGCAGCCCCAGCCTGCAGAGAGGGAGTTACGCGCTCCATCTCAGAGACAGGGTGATGTGCTAAAAATACTGCTTCTTGTGTGGGCTGCAGTGGGGCGTTAGGGGAGGGCGGGCGATGGAGGAGATGGTTTACACATCACGTATTTTTGTGTGGAGAAACCACAAAAGCATTTCGAAACAATCAGGGCCGATCCCGTTTCTACACACCCTTTCCTTGTTTGCCAACATCCATTTCTAATTCGGTTTTCAAATGGGGCCCCGGAATTGACTTTTGCACAGGCTAATATGGTCAAATGATTAATACCGATCAGATTACTTCATTAAAATAACCTCCCTTGATTCCTGATCCCATGGCCCACTTAACGGCTGTGTTGGAGAACCTGAGGGTCCCCGGCATTCCCGAGATGAATGAATGATTTATTATTTATGTATTATTATTTATTAGACATTATGAGAAAATTGATAACACTCAGTTTGAGTTGCAGAAACGAGACTCACTGGATGCCAAAGCAGTTATTTCTCTGTAGACCAAGCTCTGTGCCCACCAACTACAGGCCATTACCATTTTACAACCCCTCATTTGTGGAGCCCCGGCTGACACAAATGAAGCAGAACACCAATTGAATGCATCTCCCCGTCTGTCTTCTCTCTGGATTCTCGTTCCGTGTCAGTCACTCCATCTGTTGAGCCTGGGTTCTCCTACTCCAGATCCAACACAGTGGGGCGGCAACGTGCCTGTTCTCCCAGAGCACCGCCCTGCAAAGCTGTTCTCCCAAGAAGGCAGCACTCATTAAACAAACACTTGTTCTGGCTCCCTGTGACATTCCTCCTTATTACCGCAGGGTAGAAGATGTGGATGTTGGGAGTCCCAATTCTTTTTGGAAACCGTTTTACTTTGCCACTAAACGGCCCGGAAATCCTCAAGGAGAGTTTCCGTGTAAAGGTTAGGCTGCTCAGCGGCGAGGGAGGGAGGGAAAGTGGAAAGGAGACGGTGGTGGGTGTGTCGCCTCTCAGCTGTGATTAGGCAGGAGACCCCATGGGACTGGCCCCCCTGAGGGAGGGACACGGATCCAGCAGAAAAAGAAAGAAAGATGGAGGGAGCAGGGAGGGGAGGGAGGCTAGCATTAGCATGGCTCAGCCCTGACTGGAAAGATATTGACAAGCTGGGGAA